>NW_020837975.1:17937938-18037666 GCF_003676395.1 Aethalodelphis obliquidens
GGGGGGGGGGGGGGGGGGGGGGGGGGGGGGGAGGACTGACAAGATTTATAACACCAAGACACATTTTTGTTAAGTTATGAAACTTTAGGATAAAGAATGAATATTTGCCCCAAAATAAATAGAAATTTTAATTGACTAATTCCACCATAAATAGGAAATGTAATTAAGGCTCTACCACGAAAAAAGACAGCAAGGCCAGAGGGGATCATAGCTGTGTTTTAACTGCTTGATTTAAACTAGTCAAAACTGTAGGTGGAAACTTCCCCAATTTATTTTATGAATCTAGTGTAACTTTAATATCTAAGCCTGATCACCACAGACCAATCTCACTTGTAAAGATTTGGTGTGAGGAGATTTATCAACCTTAATGCATTACATGAAATGATGAGTTAAAAATGGTCATACTGGGGGCTTCCCTGGTGGCGCAGTGGTTGAGAGTCCGCCTGCCGATACAGGGGACACGGGTTCGTGCCCCGGTCCGGGAAGATCCCACATGCCGCGGAGCGGCTGGGCCCGTGAGCCATGGCCGCTGAGTCTGCGCGTCCGGAGCCTGTGCTCTGCAACGGGGGAGGCCACAACAGTGAGAGGCCCGCGTACAGCAAAAAAAAAAAAAAAAAAAGGTCATACTGGGACTTCCCTGGTTGGGACTCCGTGCTCCCAATGCAGGGGGTCCTGGTCAGGGAAGATCCCACATGCATGCCACAGTTAGGGAGCTGACGCAACAAAATAAAATAAATTAATTAAAAAAAAAAGTGGTCATACTGACAGAGCAGGGTGGGGTAGGGCCGAGCATGTCCTTTGCTGGGAGTGCGGTGCAGGGAATACAAAGATAGTTTGGTACCACTTACTCCTCCTGCCTTTTCTTTCTTCTTCAACTATTTAAGGATTCAAGTTGAAATAGCTTCCCAGGACTAACCACTATCATGTCAATTATTATAAAATAGCCATGCTTCCAGAGGCTCTGTATTATGCTCTTAAAATGCTTTTAACACATTTGTTATACTGGGCTTTAAGTAGTCAGTTTAATTACCCTAAGGTTTATAATAAACTTATCTTTAGTCTAAAAATAGGCATGTATGTATTGTGCTTACCATGTACCAAGCACTGTTGCATGTAATCTCCATCTAAATCTACCTGTGTATCTATATATCTAACTATCTCAACAATTTGATGTCATAGATACTATTATTATCTTTTGTTACTGAGTCCAAGCTTGTACTGTTCCCCACAAAATCAGGAGAGATGAGGTGTTGGGACAAGGAAAAGAGACTTTATTCAGAAAACCAGCAGACAGAGAAGATGGTGGACTAGTGTCCCAAAGAACCATCTTACCTGAGTTAGAATTCAGGCTTCTTTTATACTAAAAGGGGAGGGGGTGTGGCTGGTAGCTGCAAACTTCTTGGTGCTGGAATCCTTTGTTCTAGCAGCTGTGCACATAGGTCTGGTCATAATGTTCCTATAAACCTCCAACAAGACAAATATTATTCTCTGTTCTGCAAATGTTTAATGGAAAAGTGTTATAGCTTTAAAGGTCAGAGCCCTGAGACTAGGCTATCCTGTATATTTCAGGCTATAGGCAACATTCTTTTACAAAAGGTGCAAAGCCAACATGAGTAAGCACAGGCTACAGAGCACAAGGGTTAGAGCTAAAGGAATAGATCCAGTATGGAGTCAGGTTTGTTCTTCTCTGTTACCCTTTCACATATGAGGAAACAGGTTCAGAGAGGTTAAGCAACTTGGCCAAGGCCACCCAGCTAATAAGGGATGGAGCTAAACCTAGGCAGGCCAATTCTGAAGCCTGTGCTTTTGATCATATGCTCTCTTTACATAGATAATATGTAGAGAACATTCTTTGTAATCCTTTATATTTCTTTTGAGTATCAAATTGTCCTATCACTAAAAGAGTTAGACTAAATAATTTACAAAGTTCATTTTCAGTGATCTCGTAGTCTGGTTAGATTTCTCTGTGTGACATAAGTTAAGATTTGGGGGAACATTCTTTGTTTCTTGATGTACATCTTTGCAAATTTAAATAATTTTCATGGCTCTTCAGCAGACATGAGAAACAAAAACTCTATTTAGATTCCCTACAGAGATTAAATGACCACTAGATGGCAGTCAAATGAAGCTCAGCTTCTCCTGAGCAGCTTGCGTAAACCTCAAATACAGGTAGAAGCGGCAAATAACAATTGCAGAAGGTTCCAACCCACTGAATTCACCCAGAACTGGGACACAGCCACTGCACTCCCCTAGCTCCCTCCCTGCTAAGTTCCACATGACAGACTGAAAAGGGTTGACGCTTTGGAATCCGACAGATCTGGCTTTGAAAACTGGCTCTTAAAGTTAGTAGCCATGTGAACTTGGCAAGTCACTCAAATCTTGTCACTTCCCTTATCTATAAGAGATCTTAAAAAAAAAAAATCACTGCTACAGTTTAAAGCCTTTCCCGTGACTTCCCTGGTGGCGCAGTGGATAAGACTCCATGCTCCCAACACAGGGGACCCAGGTTCAATCCCTGGTCAGGGAACTAGATCCCACATGCATGCCGCAACTAAGAGTTCGCACGCCATGACTAAGGAGTCCACCTGCTGCAACTAAGGAGCCCACGTGCTGCAACTAAGGAGCCCGCCTGCCACAACTAAGCCCCGGCACAACCAAATAAATAAATAAAGCCTTTCCCTCTGATCGTGTACTCAGAGAAGAGAGAGAAAGGGGGCACCAGGTGCTTCACATTTTTTTCCTCTAAGAGAATAACCACGTCACAACAGCAGCAACAAAACCATTCTGCTCTGTTTGTCATTCCTTGTTGGATGGTGATGCTCCTTTGACTCCAGGTTGCTGCCATATCCTTGGCTCTTCCTCAAACCTGATTGGTCATTTCCTGCCCTTGGTTCTCTGGGAACTGCTCCTGTTTCTCCATTTTTTCCTGCAATGTGTTCTGATATCTACCAGATCAAATTCCCTCCAGGGTCACTTGTGTAACAAGCTCACAAAATAGTGAGCTTGTGCTGTGGGCTTCTTAAAGACATTATGGTACAATCTCTCTCATTTTGCCACCTGTCTTTTCCCCAAGGGCCTCGTACAATTCACACAGAGCTGGGGTCCAACACGACAGCCCAGAGCAGGTGGTCAGTGGGGAGTCCATGGTGCCATGACCCTGACTGAAAAAGCAAATCCAGATTAAGCTCGAATTCTAAGCAGAAAATGACTTTTCTCTCCAAAAGGGGGTCAAAATGTCCATCTTGTGGTTGATGACATGACTACAGGGTCACAGAAGCAGGGAACAGTACTACCCCAGAAAGGGCATAGTCACCTGAAGGACTTGAAGATGTAGAACATGCAGTGTAGGAGGCCAGGGTGGGACAGCATCACACAGCTCTTCCCACCAACAAGTCACAGAACAGCCAGGCCCCTGCAGTGGGCTTTCGGGAGAAGCAAAACGTTCCACATCGGCTGGTATCAGCTGGGAAAGGCTCAGGGCTTATTCTGAGCAGGTGAGAACTAGTGATTATCTATGATTCTTAATGGCAACAAAGGTCCTGGATTATGAGAAAAAACAACCCCCTGAATGGGGGCCTGAATGGCACTAAATTGAATTAATAAGAATTGTCTTCTTTTTCTTATAAAATAAGTTTTTGTAAGAGAGGGTCTATAGACAATGCAAAGGGCAAAGGAAAGTTGCATTTCAGTATTTTTATTCACTATTGAGTAGTTTTTTCCACTCTTGAACTAGGGGAAAAGAGTTGAGATTTGGATTCTAACCTGGGCTTGCATTCCCCCTCTCAGGAAACTTGGGTAAATTTCATCACATCTTTGGGTCTGTTTTTTCAACTGAAAAATTAGGATCTTGAATTTTAATAGCAGTTCTAACGTTCTAGGTACAGATTACAAAAGCAGTGTGTTTAGTGTTACACCTTCTTGTCCTTGGTGCCACGTACATGAACAGTTGGTAATTTCTCCTCTTTAGGGGGTTACTGTTGTCTCAGCTTGGAGAGGGCTTCCACAGTCAGTGATGTCTACCTACGAGGCCACCAGCTCTTGCAAAGGCAGGGAAGTAGGTGCGTCTAGAGCCCTTCACCTGAGACCAAAAACCACAGGGCTCCAGGAAAACAATAGCATCCACACTGAATAAAGGTGCTGGGACATAAGTCCGGAAGTGAAACAGAATTGGAGCAGCCAGTAAATTTTTTAAAATTAATTTTATTGGAGTATAGTTGATTTTCAATGTTGTGTTCGTTTCTGGTGTACAGCACAGTGGATCAGTTATACACATACATATATCCACTCTTTTTTAGATTCTTTTCCCATATAGGTCATTATAGAGTATTGAGTAGAGTTCCCTGGGCTACACAGTAGGTTCTTATTAGTTACCTATTTTATATACTGTAGTGTATATATGTCAATCCCAATCTCCCAATTTATCCCTCCCCTCTTGCCCCCTTGATAACCATGTTTGTTTTCTACATCTGTGACTCTATTTCTGTTTTGTAAATAAGTTCTTTTGTACCGTTTTTTAGATTCCACATATAAACGATATCATATGATATTTGTCTTTGTCTGACTTACTTCACTCAGTATGACAATCTCCAGGTCCGTCCATGTTGCTGCAAATGGCATTATTTCATTCTTTTTTATGGCCAAGTAATATTCCATTGTATATATGTACCACATCTTCCTTATCCATTCCTCTGTTGATAGGCATTTAGGTTGCTTCCATGACCTGGCTACTGTAAATAGTGCTGCAATGAACATTGGGGTGCATGTATCTTTTCAAATTATAGTTTTCTTCCAGATACATGCCCAGGAGTGGGATTGCTGAGTTATGTGGTAGTTCTTTTTTTATTATTTTAAGGAACCTCCATACTGTTCTCCATAGTGGCTGTATCAATTTACATTCCCACCAACAGTGTAGGAGGTTCCCTTTTTCTCCACAGGAGGGGCCAATAAATATTAAACCACACAGTGGTGGAAGAAATGTTCATATATTGAGATATGGAGAAGTCATTCTGGCTTACACATGATTTGACTTGAATTTTATGCAAATTAGAACAGCCTGTCTTATGGCCTGTTAAACCATATGCATTGTACATCTGCTTTAACCATTCAAGAAGACAATACATTGAAAAATCAAAATGGACTAACTATGGTTCAGGCATTCAAAATGGAGCCGGATGGCCTTTGTGGATGTGATTTCAGACACATTCCTGCGTCACTGAGAACTTGAATTTTCTGAACTGTTTCAGAGTCAAGGACACCACCAGCCATTCTGGAAATAATGTCCGCTAGCAGCTGCCAGCTACAACCTTACGGTCTCAAGGTCTCCCCTTGTAACTACACAACCATTCTGGACTCCAACCAATCCTTACTTGACAAGCACCTTGTCAGTTGCAGTCCTAACTCTTGACAAACAATTTATGTAACTTCGTGGTTTTTGCGTATATACGCCTCCGCTGTTTTTTAGTCCAGCGGAACACAATTCAAGTGCTTCTTGAATCTGTGTCTCCTGGGCTACAGTCCCCAGTTTGGCTTGAATAAAATTCTTTTCTATTCTTATTATAGATTGTTTATTGATTATTTCCCGTCAACCACAGGAACTGAGCTGAAAGGACTAGTCCTTTAAAAAAGAAAGCAGGAAGTGGCTTGAAGTAAATTGATGAATACAATGAAAAGGAAATACTTTGCTCTTGGGAGTAATTCACCATCACACTCTGTTCCAGCAATCAGACTCTTAGAGTTAGCCAGCTGGCTTATTCTGGGATGGAGAATAACACTGGAAGAGAAAGATAACAAGATCGCCTGCAGATCAAATTTGAGCCTAAAAGCCTATTTAGTGATTAAGATGGGAAATGAAGTTGTTGACTACTTAAATGACGGAATTGAGCAAAGGTGAGGGGTGGGCAAGGAAGAGGGGATGTAAGTGAAAACTGGGAGGGTGAGATTCAGAACTTTACAAGTAAGTTTTTTGTTGTTTTTGGTTTTGGCCACACTGTGCGGCTTGTGGGACTTTAGTTCCCCGACCGGGGATTGAACCTGGTCCCCTGCAATGAAAACGTGGAATCCTAACCCCTGGACTGCCAGGGAATCCCCAGATGGCTGAGAGTTCAAAGCAATGTACTTTCCCATGTTAAACAGTACTGGAACTGAGCATTCTTTCCTGTCCTGATGTGAAATAACCCAGAAAATACACAAAAATAGATTAAGACCTTGCTCTCCAGGAAATATTTATTCCTGGAAGATAAGCCCTGAACCTTGTAAAAGAGCTCTTTATCAAGAGTAACCTCTTGCTCTTCAAGACTTGCTGAAGACTTTGGTCTTGTCCACCTAGCCAAGCCATTGGACTATAAACTCTGCCCACTCTCAACCAGTTCCTAATTTTTTAAAAGACCTAACAACCCTATAAATATCCTCCCCTGACTTCCTTCTTTTGACACCTATGAAGGCCATCAAAGTGGTGTTCTCTTGCTATGTATAATGGGTGTAATTGCCTTAGCACTGCTTGATCAGTGGAGTTTTCTGGTGGTCTTTTGGGCAGCTGTCAAAAATGAAATGTTGCTCTAAGCTATGAAACAAAAGTTTTATTATAACTTGTCAGAAATGAGGCCGCTATGTCATACCAAATTGCCTTTACATTTTGAATCTTGTGTTAATTGTCAAGGTTTCTTTGGATCCTTCCAAAAATTTTGGATCTAGTAATACTTGAATTCTTTTCACCCTTGAAAATTCAAAAAGCTCAGAAGCTTTATTTCCCAAATCAGTCCTGTGGCAACTCTTACCCTCCTTCCTTCTTCCCTCTCCTCCCACCCCCAGAAGGCAGAAGAAGGTGACCAGGGACCGATTTGAATTTGAGGCCATGCACCTTCAAGGATGGTTGAAGTACCTATGGCTATTAAATGCATTCAAAACCAAACATTTACTGCGTATTGTTGTTGAAAACAAGCACAGCACTTGTTTTCCTGGAAGAGGAGGAACAGACAACCTCCAAATCAATGAATAGATAGATATAGATAATTATAATTGTATAAAATTGTACTATTGTATAGTTATAATTGTATAATTGTAGATAATTAGAAATTGGAAAAAAATGAACTGACAGATACAAACAAGGGGCATTAATTTAAGATGATGGGGTTGGTAGGTAGAAGGTTGAAGGGACTTATTTAGAGAAGTTGGTCAAAGAAGCCCTCCCTGAAAGGTTTACTGGAGCTAAGACCTCAGAGAGGGCAAGGCTGGACAAAGGTGAAGCAGGAGAGTAGTCTAGGACACAAAATTTAAGGAGGCCCTCCCTCTCAGGTTTATGTAAGTGTAGGTTCGACACTTCCATGGCCCTGAGATCGAGAGCCTCCTTAAGATTTGCTCCCAGGTGCCTCTCTCCTCACCTTAGGGGAGGAGAAATAGCCAGTCTCACAGGGATCGGTGTGTATGTGTGTGAGTGTGTGTGAGTGTGTGTGTTGAAGAAGGTAGTGGGGTGAGGGGCTGGGGAGAAAGAGTCACAGAAGAGTGAGCCTAGGCAGAAGAAACAGGATACACAGTGGCCCAGAGGTGGAAAAGAGGTTGGTCTGTTTCTGGAGCTGAAAGGATACCCTCACATCTGGATCAGAGTGGACAGAGGGAGGAGAGCCCCAAGGTGAGGCTGGAGAGGCAGGAGGTCCCAGGTGAACTGGGCCTTGTAGGCCCCTTGAGGTACATAGCCCTCATTCTCAGTGCAATGAAAATAGGTTTGAATCTGGGAAATGATACTAATGAACATATGTTTGAGCAGATTTCTGCAAAACTGATTGGAAGGGAGCGAGGGTGAAATCAGGGAGACATTAAGAAAGTGTTTGTATTCCTGCAGGCAAGAGAAGATGACCTGGACCAATGGAGGTAGATAGAAATGGACAGAGTTGGGATCTCTTTTGAGGAAGAAGTCGTAGGACTTGCTGACATGTGAATGTGGAGCTTAGGAAAGAAACGTGGCTGGAGATCTAAGCTGTGGAACTGGATGAGCTCCTCTAGGGAAAGAGAAAGAGGAAGGGAGGGAGGAGAGGAAGTGAAGCAGAGAGAAGAGGAGCTGGCTTGGGAAACTCCACACTCAGAAGTTGCTAGAGAAGAGACCAGAGAGGAAATCAGAAGGTGAGGACACACAACCCCCTGTCTGTTGACAGATGAATGGACAGACGTGTAGTAATACACACACAGTGGAATATTATTCAGCGACAACGTGGATGAACCATGAGGAATTATGCTAAGTGAAAGAAGCCAGTCACAAAAAGACAAATATTGTATGATTCCACATATACGAGATATCGAAAGAAGTCAAACTCATAGAAACAGAAAGTAGAAGGTTGGTTACCAGGGGAGGGGGTGCAAATAATGGGGTGTAATTGTTCAATGGGTATAGAGTTTTGGTTTTGCAAGGTGAAAACGTTCTAGAGATCTACTGCATAAATATGTGAATATACTTAACACTACCAATTTTTTTAAATGGTTACAATAGTAAATTTTATGTTATATATTTCTTTGGATTGCATAAAAATGTGAATATACTAAACACTAGCAATTTTTTTCAATGGTTACAAATGGTAACCCTTCTTTATTGCAATTAAAGAAAAGCAATTTTAAAAAAGAATGGTGTTTCTATAAACAGCCTCACAGACATAGAGAACAGACTTGTGGTTGCCAAGAGGAAGGGGAGTGGGGGAGGGATGGAGTGGGAGTTTGGGATTAGCAGATGCAAACTATATATAGAATGGATAAACAACAAGGGCCTCCTGTATAGCACAGGGAACTATATTCAATATCCTGTAATAAGCCATAATGGAAAAGAATACGAAAAAGAATATATATGTGTCTAACTGAATTACTTTTCTGTACAGCAGAAACTAACACAACATTGCAAATCAACTACACTTTAATTTAAAAAAATTTTTTTAAAAAGGGTCAGCTACAAAACAAAACAAAAAGAATGGTGTTTCTATAAAGGGAGAAGTGGTCAACTGAGTGGAGGGTTGCCAAGAGAGCAAGCAAGAAGAGAACACAGAGTTAATACATAGGGTCACCAAGATGGAGAACAAACGCCGGTGACCTTTGTACAGATGGCTGCAGTGGCATGAAAGAGGAAGCAAAATTGAGAGAGAACTGAAGGTTAGGAAGTGGACACAGCCCTTGTGGACAGTTCTCAGGAGAAGGTTAGCTAAGAAGGAAGTCGTGGGGCAGAGTGGGTAGGAGGGAGAGCTAGTCTTTTGGTTTTTTAGGAAAGAAGAGACTTGAGTATATGTGAAGGTTAATGGGATGATCCATTGTAGAGGGAGAGGCTGATGAGGCAGGAAATAGGAAATCTAATGGAACGTCACCCTAGAGGAGATCTGAGGAGATGGGGACAGAGGTCCTGGGAAGAGACAAGTGTTGACAGGAAGACAGATGCTTCTTCTAACATGACAGGAGGGAAGGAGGAGAAGGTGGGGCTGCGTGAAGGTGGGTTTGTGGGTTTGGAGGTGAGAAGTGGATAGAGTTCTCACCTCATTTCTATTTTCTTTGTAAAACGTGAGATGAGATTGATGGTGTGAGGACTGGGGGGAAGTTACATCAGCAGTTTGAAGAGAGCGAATGTATCTCATCAGTCATCCAGGATCATGGCAGAATGAGCCTGCCAGAGAATCACAGCAAGACTGACCAACCCATGAAGGGGCTGTGGAATTCTGCATTCGTTATTTTAAAGTGATAAATATAAATATATTTTCTATTTTATCAATTGTAAGTCACACCTCTGAAATTGAGATACACTCTGGTATTGTTCCATGGTTTCCTAGCATTGATTCAGAGTTTAATTACCTGCATTGTTGTTTCTGAGAGGTCCACAAAGCAACGGGCATCTTTTAATCAATGGCATCTTAGAGGCAGTGAAATACGGTAATTTTATTCCTGCCAGGTTCAGCTGCTAGTGTGCAGATGTGGAGAAGGCCTTTCTTTCAGGGTTTCAAAGACAAGACAATAGTTGTCAGTCACAAAGAGACCTATTTGAGTCCACTCGAGGAATAATATAATTGCAATGTGATTGTAAGCACTGACTTCTGAGGAGATCAGCTCTTCATTACTGGAAGTGTTTCATCGGAAGTTTGGTCTACGAGGCCAATCTCTAAAATCTTTTGCCAGGTTAAGACTCTCATAAAATCCTCTTGTAAGCTTAACTGCCATGAGATGACAGTTCAAAATCCCTTCACCAAGGTGTCCTATATTAGATGCTCAGGAGCTGTGTCCTACATGGAGGTATGGTTATTGAAGGAAGGGTCCAAAATCATGTCTCCATCCATCAAATATTTATTAATTACCTACTGTATGCCAAGCAGTCTGTTACTTTGGGAGGAAATAAAAATAAATAAAAATCTAGGTGTCTGACCTAAAGGAGTTTATAATCTGCTATAAGAGACAGTTAACAAACTAAGAATTGTCACCAGAGGTGTTCATTCATCCAATCACTTGTGTAACACGTATTTATTGAGCTCCTACAAAACACCAGGCACAGTTATAGGTGTGGAAATACAGCAGTGATAAAATTCACCAGGTTCCTGCCCCCATGGTCTTTACCTTCTAGTGGAGGAAGACGATTAACCAAAATATTCCAATAAGTATGATCATTTGCACTAGTGATACGTATGAAGAAAATATTGGAATATGATAGAGAATGACTGGGGTGCTACAATCAGAGTATCAGTTTGGCTACAAGTAATAGAAAACCTAATTGTCACAGCAGTCCTAGGAGCATTAATTATTTATTTTAAAAGTCCAGAGGTTATTGATCCCAGAGTGGGTTCAGTAATTTAGTGGTGTCATTAAGGACCAAGGCTTTTTCCATCCTTCTATTCCTCCATCCTCAACATATTGACATTTTCCTCAGGCTTGTTGCCTCATGGTTGCAAGATAGCTGCCATAGCTGCAGATATTACATCCTCCTACAGTTTCCAAAGCCAGAAGGGAGAAAGGGGTAGGTGAAGAGGGGCAAGATAACTATTTTTTTCCTAGTGTAGCTCCCTTATTTTATCAGGACAAATCCCTCCTACAAGCTCTCTTTTCTCCCAATAGAC
Source organism: Aethalodelphis obliquidens (assembly GCF_003676395.1). Taxonomy (NCBI): domain Eukaryota; kingdom Metazoa; phylum Chordata; class Mammalia; order Artiodactyla; family Delphinidae; genus Aethalodelphis; species Aethalodelphis obliquidens. The sequence continues at coordinate 17,948,999 of NW_020837975.1, forward strand.
TTCCCCTAAGGCTCATAGAACACAAATGGTCATCTGCCTACAGTGACCAGCAAAGAGGACCTGTATTGCCACAACTGGTTCAAAATAATGATGAGTTATCAAATCTAGATTTTTGGCAAGAAAGAAGACAGAATGACCTTGGGTAAGTAAATAATGACTACCAAATCAGGGGATGCTTCTCTGAGGAGATGACATTTGAACCGAAACCTCAGTGATGAGGTGGTGTCCGTCTTGTGTACCCTGTACCATGGTGGTGTAGAGGCAGGACCTGGGCCAGGCTAGTTGGTCATGGAAGTTTCGACAGCAGAGGAGACACCTGAGGACAAGAATGAGTCACCAGGTGAAGCTCTGGGTGGAGATGGGCAGAGGTCTTTCAGGCTGCTGGAGGGGCTAACGGAAAGGAGAAGGAATGTGACCAATTTGTAAGCGAGAGCGAGACAAGACGGGTTAGGTCGCAGCCCTGGTGAAGATGACTTCAGATGGGAACATTCTGATCCCGACACTACAAAAGTAGGGATAAGGTAACGGTGTGCAAAAGGAGGATACGCAGCTTCACTTGAGGCTGTGGAGGAGGCTTCCTCAAGAAAGAGACAGTTGATTTGGAGTTTCAGAGACTTGAAACAACACGATGAAAAAGCTTCAACAAGGCATCACCAGTGTGTAATGTGTGAGTCAGGGAGCGACTGATGATGAGATTGGAGCCACGCTGGGGAGCTCTGCTTTATTTAATTTGGGCCAGTACTTGTCTTTTCAAAAGCTGAGAGTCCCTGGTAAAAATAAATGAGCTGGTTTTCTCCTTTGTGCAGTGTGAAGTTGGGCTTGGAGGATCTCCAAGAACACCTCCATCATTTATATTCCGGGTCTCTAGTAGATGCTCAAGAAAAGTTTACCGAGCAAATGAACTATGAACAAGCCTCAGTCTTTCCTGTTGGCAAAACTTGGCCCATCAGTGTAAATTGGACTTGTCCTTCCAGGCCTGACCTGGCCCTGCAGACTCCATGAAATGGCCCTGGGCCAGCCTCCATCAACCCTTCCCTGCTTTGGACTTACTGCTTCCACTCTTAGCTGAGGAGGCCTTGTACATTCCCCACATTCATGTTTCTTTTCTTCCCAACTAGACTGTGAGCTCTGAGCAGTCAGGAGGGATATTTACATAAATCAATATATCCACAAACATATGGGACACTGGGTATATGGCATATACACAACGAAAATATTGAATTTTTCCATCTGATGAATGGACTTGAGTGGATTTCAACCCCAAAGGGGATTCTCAAATCTCTGGTTGTTCCCTAGAAGATTCAGAGCAATCCAGGAAGCAAAATGAGGATGAGGGAGCTCAGCGATTGAAAATGAGGAGCACCTCTCACTGTGTTACAAGAACTCCTTAATGTGGGTTTTGAAAATTACCATGCCTTAGTTAAATGTGAGTGTGGTTTTTGAAACGTGGCCTTCAGTGAGCTAGAAAGTCCATGAATGCTAAAAAAATTAGGAAATGATCTGTGAGTGTTTCAAAGTTAGAAAGGCACATCACTCAGCATGTTGTCTTCCAAGAGCCTTGGTCCTTGTGTCTGTCAGTAGAGGCTAGGTTATGCTGAAGTAACAAATAGCCCCCAAATTTCAACAACTAGAAACAATCAAGGGTCACATTTTGCTCATGCCCATCACAGGTCAGCAGGAACCCAGGAGGGAGTGGCTACCATTTTGAATTGCTGGTCACCACGGCAGAGCAACTTGCCTGACCCCTCCAACCACAAGGAGGTTAGGAATGGCAATGCCACCTGGTACCTGAACTAGGGACATCCAGAAACAATTAGAGAACCATGCTACCATAATCCTAGTTACCAGAAAGCCAGCCAAAGACAGAGCTCCAAGCACAGACACTTGAGTTTTCTATATCTCATTTTCAGGCTTAGGCAGATGCATGAGGACGTTAGTAGCTACGGCCAAGTACCACAGATCTTGTGCCACCTCTATAGTCCTGGATCCCTTGCCAGAAAGGAAAGCCTTGGATATCTGTGAGAGTCTGAGTGTGTCACCCAGTGTGTGACTCATCCATTCTCCGGTACTCTGTCCCTCCCACCTCAGGAGCTATTCCCAAGCAGGATTTGCCTGTCAGGCTGCAGGGCCCCGGCGTATGGGGCTGGCTGCCGGTGCCAGAGCAAGGCCAGCCTGAATGCCTCAGCCTGGGGAGCCACCATTCAGGGCTAAATTGACAGCTCAGAGATACAGGAGTTCAGCCTGCTAATTTGCTGCAAGATACGGCAAAGGAAAGCCACTGACACCTGCGTCTCCAGCTGCCAGGAAGTGGGGCGAATTTGCCAGTGACTTTGTCGTTGTCTAGCCACAGTGAGTAGTCCCATGTTCCTCCTCCTCCAAGGACTTCCTTGGGAGAATTTCAGAGGTGAGCAGCCAATTATGATTCTACACTTTCGAGGTTTTGTAATTTGAACATAGGGAGTAAGTATTCAAAAGGAATTTGGTAACCTGGGGGCACTTGACATAATTCAATAAGAGCACTAGTCTGTATGAAAATATTTTTGCTTTTACTGATTACTCTCTGCTTCTCTGATCCCATGCAAATATCAGAGTCCAGGAAACTGGAATCTTTAAAGGAATTATTTTCTTCTTCTCATGACCTGAAAGTGATTAAGTACAACTACAGAAGCTAATTCACTTTTCTAACCATTATTTTCCCTCATCACACTTTGTAATGTTTTATCTATAATTTTGACTTATTATCAAGTCATCACCAGCTTTAAAGTCTCCTTGAATACAGAGGAATATTTTTACACCTTCACATGCACAGATACACACACACAAATCCTGCACTTCCAATACTAACCTATGGCATTAAGAATTCCTGATCTTGGACATTATTTTCCTCAGATCAGACTTTCTCAGGAGGAATATAAACTTTGGAGAGATTTTTCTTGGCTCGTAAGCTTGTCTGCCTTGCGTTGTTCTTTGCACGGGGAGGGTGGGGGAGGACACATAGACGTCTCCCTGTCCATTTCCTTTCATGTCCTTCCTTAAAATATTGTTGGAATTGATGCTTATCTCTATCCCTTCCTTTTTCTGAAGGATTCTTTGTCAGTATTTGTTGAGTGTGAATTTTGAAAGTTTAGTTCTGCTTAGAAACTTTTATCCTTTGAATCTTGAGTTTTTCCCCTCTAAAGTAAACTTGCAGTTTAAAGAGTGAGGCTTGAATGGACCTCACCTTATTTGGATTTATTAAATTTTCCCTACAAAGTTCATGCATATTCTTACAGTTTGGAAAAATCAACTTATCTGTAGCTCGCAGAAATGATTTCAGGTACATTTCTGGGCAAATGTTTAGTCTTAAAAATTGCAAAACTTAAAAGACAGCAAAAACTATTTTCTGTCTTTAGGGATTGTATCCTAAGATCATACAGACCCAAATCCCTTTCCAAAAGTATTTACATGATAAAGAGTTATGGCATCATTGTCTTTTTACCCAATAAATGAAATTTTTAAACAGAAACCAAGACTCTTATTCAAATATGATGAGATCAGGGGACAGCTCTAAGCCTGGTGACTGCCTGGTGTTTCTAGAATTGGACATGGGAGCAGAGGCACAGGGGTTGGGAGTGGAAGTGTTTTGCCTGGGTCCAGGCAATAACCAATAACAGGGAGTAGTGTCTATAGACAATCATATTTCTAAATATGTCTAAAAAAATAGAACTAACTTATAGTCAGTCTACTTCTATTGTCAGCAAGTTCTGGTGATTCTAAACCACATCAGTAATAAAATACTCCTCCCCACTGGGGCAAACCACTCTCATCCCTCCCCACCCCAATCCCCTGGTAAGGCGCCTGCTTTGTGCAAGATTTGACTTAATTCACCAGTGGCAAAACAATCTACGTTAGAACACAGTGGCTACACGCTTCCACAAAGCCACACTTTAACATATGGTCTACTTTCTTGAATCCCACTCTCTTGGGAATGCATGGCTTCTGTTTTTTTAAAAATATATTCCTCTTAATGTAATCTTCATCTCTCAAGTCAATAAACCCTCTGTTGTTGTTTTTAATTTAGGGATGAGGTTATAGAATTTTATCACCTCTGCATATTATTCCTGAATCTTTTGACTGCAGTAAACAAACTCCTAAGTCACACTACTTTAAGCCCTGAAGGTGATTTGATGATGATGACACTGGGGTATCTCATAGAACCCAGGGCATGAAATACAGGATCTTATAAATACAGGATTATAAAGAGTACCACCGGGATGCTCTTCATAACCTTTGTTTTTCTTGGTGTATCTACTTCATTTGGTGCTATTTTTCTTTCTGTAGTTGGGTTGTTCTCAACTCCATTATAGTAATATCACTTGAGAGTTTAAAAAAAAAAAACCCACTCATCCCTAAATGTTAACAAATAGTGCAATCTAGGTGAAGGGTATGTAGGGTTCACTGTACTATTCTTTCAACTTTTCAGTAGTAATGAAATTATTCAAAATTAAAAGTTTGGGAAAATATTAGTGTCTGAGCCTTACTGCCAGAAATTCTGATTCAGTGGCTCTGGACATTGACAACCAGACCTTGGTAATGTGTAAAGTTGGAAATTACTGCTGTGCGCTGCTGTCTTTTTCAGCTTCTCTAGAAGAGAGTGAGTCCCATTTCTTTCCTGAAAATTCCTGGGATGACGACGACTGGTCCACCCAGCTTGGGTCAGCTGCCTTCCCCTAACCCAGTCAGCTCCGGACAGGCCCATCGTTCAGCATCGCTGCATGCATGGTAAACCCGGAAGATGTAGGCGGTTTCCAGAAAAGCGTGGGCAGGGTAAGGGGTCAGCTAGGCAAAATGATTAATGATAGTAATAGTAATAGTAGTAGTAGTAATAGGTGTCCAGTGTATTCCTCCAATAGAAATGCAAACTGAGTCCTTAACCGCGACATTTGAGAATATCTGACTGTCGATAAGCCAAAGCCATTATTTCCTATTTTAGCTATTTTTCAAATTATGTCATTGTTTTCAAAGAATGGAATGATGGAGACTTATTCTTCGTTAGTTTAGCTTTAGTATCACATATAAGTGATAACATACAGCATTTGTCTTTCTCTGTCTGACTTTTTTCACTAAGCATATATACTATGCTTAGCGAAATAATTCTCCATGTGCTTTGAGTAATTAAAAGCTTTGAGCTTTGAGTAATCGAAAACAGACTACTAACGACAAATCCAGTTATCCTTTTGTCTTCCACAGAACATTTCTTCTGATTTTTCTCGTCACCCCACCAAAGGGCCAATCTAGCAAACCAGGCTATACTCCTAACTTGGGAGGTGAGTACAAAGCAAAGGGGACCCCATATACATGGCCTGTATGTGATATTTCTTTTAAAAAAATCACAATTTGATTAATTCTAATCAGAAATGATTTTTTCTTGGTTGAAAGGATTCTTCTCATGCAACCTACTCTCACCTAGCTCCGGTTAGAGATATATTCACACTTCTAATTCTTGGACTTCTGAAATTCTTATTGTCCCTGCAAAACAGTCAGGCCTGTCCGAGGATGTGTGTAAATCAGCCTGAGTGTATTTGAGAGGGGAGTGAGCAGATGAGCTAGCGCTACCCAGCTGCTCCCTCTTTTCCTGCCCTTAAGTTCTCCATCCCCAGGACATCCTCCATGATATCAACAACATCCCCAAATTTCCCACTGTTGCCCCCTCTCTTCCCCAGTGTTAAAAGATCAAGGAATTATGCTACACACTATCCATGTGAGACCTTGGAGATACTGTAGAAGTTAATTTACATTTGCAGGAGGGTCTGAGACAGAGAGAAACAGAGGGAAGGGAACCACAGGGTGAAACAGACAGGGGCACTTAGCGACATGGCATGGCAACTCAGAGCTGGAAGAGAGCCACCAGATACCCAGACATGTGCGGCCAAGTCTTCCAATCCTCTATCTCCGTTTCCCTCTAGATCTAGAGAGAGAAGACCAGACAGGGAGATGGAGACACCCACGCTGGGACCTCCACCTTCACAGTGAGACAGAGAGATGCAGAGAGAGGCTGAGGGTTACAGAGAGAGACCCAGAGAAATACAGAAAGAAACAGAGAGAGCAACACACACAGAGACACATAGAGTGACAGAGGCAGAGAGCTGTAGAGAAAGCCTTCCTCCCCGACCCCAGTACATTCGGCTCCAGCAGCCTCTGTGGCTGAGACCTTCTGCAGCAACCCTTGTACAAAAAAGGACCTTGTACAAAAAAGAGGTCTTTTTCCAAGAGGAAAGGACGTGGTCCAGCCTGCAGAGAGACAAGGTTTGTAACTCAGCATTTGCAGATGAGAGAACAAAGCTGTTCCCTGGATTCCAGAGTGACTTAAAGAAAAGAGACTCACCATTTGCCAAGGGGGCTCTACTCAAAGGGGCTTATTGTTCAAGAAAGAGTGAATCCACGATGCAGTTGTCATGAGGCTTTTGGGTCTTGCTGCTTGTCCATTAAAGCTGTGATTGTCTGTTCTTGACCAGGTCATACATTTCAGGAGCACAGGGCCCCCAGGAGAAATGTGCAGATTCCTGTCTTCTTGTCTCTGAGGAGTGTGAAGGGAGCTTCCCTCTCAGTGGTACTGATGGAGGAGGGCATGAAGTGCGGAGAGGATGGAAGCCCCCTGTCTAAGCTGTTCTGTGCTGCTAATGTTTCTCCCCTACCCACTGTCAACATCTATATATGCCATGCTGGGTTTCCACAGGGGGACAGCGGAACCTTGGTCTTGTCAGGGTCTCTAGCTCCATTGCTGTTGGAATCACGTTTATCCCCAGGAAGACAGCTCTGGCTCAGCTTAGCAGTGGTGGCCTGGGATGTCAGCTGGCTGGATTCTGTGGGTTGCTGAGGGAAGGCCCTCATGAACAGTCACCAACAGTTGGGCTGACTCTATGTAGGTCATTGCTGGTTCTTCTGGCAAAAGGAATCCAAGAGCCAGTATGTTAAACTCTTCCAATTGAAATTGATTGCATGGTCAGCCTGGCTTGCGCTTAGATGCAACTTCTTTGGCTGTGAGTCAAGCAAAAAGCACAGAGCTTTTGAGCCAGAAATGTGTTTATTTTAAGTGAAGGAGACTGAAGCCTGGAGTGATGGGTAACAGCTAATCAAGGCTTGAGCCAGAGGTAGAAACCCAAGTCTGCTGGCTTCCAGTCCTGGGCTTTCACCTCAAGACCAAGGAGCCACCAAGGGCCTCTCTGCCCTACTCTGACTATGTAAGATTAACGCCGACCAACAATATGGTGTTTTGAAACCTGTGATGAGGAAGGAGAAATATTATATTTCCAGTAGAGAGCTACTCATTTCCTTAACATTGTATGTGAACAAATTCAACATTCAAACCAGGAGCCACCTGATAGGAAGGCAGTATTATAGGTAAAAACCCTTCTAGAAAAAAAACAGAAGAAGAAGCTCCTTTATAAAGCCAGCACACAGGCAGATGTAACAGAAGAAAATGAGTGGATAAAGGAAAAGGGGCAATGGGTAGCCCCTAATTATCCTACCAAGAACCCAGTATTAATGATGTGATATTACAAATGGGAAAGGGAGACTCACTTTGTGAATGAGTAGGGCCTCTCTCTCACTTTTTTAATGACAAAAAACTTCCTCTAAGCAGGAAAGTTTGAGAAAGCAAAAGTATAATAATCAGCAGGTAGAAAAACATACAAACCGGGAGAACGAGTCATCTTAAGTGGCATTGCTCATCTTGGGACAACAATTGCACCCTTTTCAAATGAAGTCAGAAAGAAGTTTTAATTTGACATTTCCCAGTATCTCCGTAGGGTCTCTTCAAGGGAAGAGAATGGGACGGGCACAGTCCTGGTTTTCTCAATGCAGAGATTTCAGTGTGAAGAAATGTCATTTATCCTAAGTCAACATATTGAAGTGAAGATGGAATCCCATGGAGCTAAATGGTTACAGGATTTTAACTCTGAAAAAACTTTAGAAAAGACTGAGTCCAATTGCCTTGTTTTACAGATGGGAACACTGAACACGAGACAGACAGACAGACAGAGAGGTTGGCCTTTCATCTGTATTGTGCATGGAGCGATCACATCTAGTATGAAAACACACTCTGCTCAGATGTACTCACTCCTTGAGAGAAGATGGCGGGAAAGACGCTCTATCTTGGGATTATTATTAATTAAGAAAGGCTCATGGGGGCTTCCCTGGTGGCACAGTGGTTGAGAGTCCGCCTGCCGATGCAGGGGACACGGGTTCGTGCCCTGGTCCGGGAAGATCCCACATGCCGCGGAGCAGCTGGGCCCGTGAGCCATGGCCGCTGAGCCTGCGCGTCCGGAGCCTGTGCTCTGCAACGGGAGAGGCCACAGCGGTGAGAGGCCCGCGTACGGCAAAAAAACAATAAACAAAAAAAAAGAAAGCCTCATGGATGCTAACAGAGAAACTCTGGAATCATCTGGGAATCCCTTGAAGAAGCTGAGCCTTCTCTCCTGCTACCCACAGCCCAGTCTGCCCCATCCTGAAAGGTGTCAAGGCACTGCACGGATCAGGCTGACCATGGAAGACCCAGGGTGGAGACAGACGCAATGTCCCGTTCACACCTCACCAAGGAAGTGACTTGGTCAGGTGGCTCAAGGAGAAACTGGTGGTAACAGTGTCTAAGGCAGATTCTTGGGTAGAGCACCTAGTACTTGGTAATCCTCGGGAGAGTTATTTAAATTTCTGGGACTTTGATTTTCCCAACCAGAAACTGAGCTTACCTCATAGGGTTGTTGTAAAGAGCTTACCTCATAGGGTTGTTGTAAAGATTAAATGAGTAAGTGGAGGTAAAATACTTAGACTAGTACTTGGCAAATAGTAATTGGCCATTAAAATGTTAGCTGTTTTTATTCGAGTACCTGTGAATTCATGCACACACCCACAAACACACACACACACACACACACACACACAACCAAACACACAGCCATGACCTTTGGCCTGAGTCTGGATGAGACACTCTCGTGGAGCTGTTCACTGACAGCTAAATGAAAGTGTTAAGTGTTGGATTCAGTCTCTTTCATCAGGGCTACCAGCCAGCAAAATGTGTGGAAGGATCTCTTCATTCAATGTTTCCAGAGTTGTGATATATGGTTCCCTGCCCTGGAAACAGTGTATGTCAGAGAGTGTACATATATTCAGGGCACTCCGAGCTCTGCATCACTTTTTGCCTTCTCTGTGAAGTCTTCCCTGACCTGTCCAACCAGAAGTGCTGATTCTCCCCACTGATTTCCTACAATATTTATCATCTGTGCCATTCACTGTATAGTCAGTATTTACTGTGTAATATTGTTTATTTACTTTTAGCTTTTTTGTGTGCATGTATTTTCTTTCCCAGATAAGACTGTAAACCTTTGGGGACAGAATTACTCTTGTTACTCACTATGTCACTCACTTTTGTATGTCCAAAGAGCAGAGCAAGGTGATTTGCACATAGAATATGTTTAATAAAGTCCTTTGATGACACAACCAAAGGTTTGATGATACTGGCTTTTTTAATTTCCAAATGACACAGTACTAAACTAGTGACCAAAATGGAATGTCCTATTTCCACAACATCGCCTCCTCGAGCCTCATGACTACAAAAGACGTAACAAAACTCCTTTCACTTATTTCTCCTTCATGCCAAGATCTCCTCTGGTAATATTCAAATGGAGGTTTGCCTTGGAATTTGGGGGGCCAGGAAGGTAGGTAGTAAATGGGAGACACTAGAATTGGGATGTGTGGGACTATTTGGGGGTGGGAAGGACAATCCAACTGGCTTCCCTGTCCCAAGTCAGATCAAGGGAAGTTTCCCTCAAGTGGAATTCTATATCTGAATTCCCCACGGTTGTGCACCAAGGTAGAGAGGCTCAGTAAGAACTCCTTGGGCCAGTCATTAAAAAATAAAACAAAAATACCTTTGGTGTTAAGGTAGGAATTGGATCACGATGTACTGATCAGTATCCTAGTCAGTGTTTTCCAAGTTCAACGTCAGTACAGGCAAAAATGTGGTCGCCTTTTAAAATCAACAAGTGACACAACCTGGCATTTTACCCCCTGCGTTCTAATTACCCCAGTGCAGTAGGTGCAGCAGAGTCTCACGTGGTCATCTGAGATAAAGAGGAGGAATGAAAAGACAAACAAGTGACTCATTTTAATGAATTTGCTTCAGATGAGAGAAACCTGTAATTTCTCTTAGACTTGTTTGACGGACCCACTGTGCAGTGAATCCCAGACTTACACAAGCCTTGAAACTCAGGGCAGGTTTACAGTTCTCCCATCGGCTTCTCACCACGGCGGCTGGTTTACACTGGGGCCTCCTGGACTTCCTTTCAAATATGGAGAAGACAGATCCCAGCTACTGATGGGGACCTTGGGAGGTTCCAGAGCCAGCACCAGTGATGGTGGGGCACGGTGGTGGGGAGCCCTGCGCCGACCCTCCTGCAGGGCTGCTGGATCTCCTGAATGCTGTGAGTACACACGCCATGCCAACGCCTTTTCCTGCTGAAGGCAGGGTTGTTGTTAGACATATTCCAGAATGGGGAAAATGTGTGATTTATGATGCTACTTTCTGGAACGCTTGCTTCTGCAGGAACCTTCCCTACCATTATTTAGAGATTGGCTAACTCAAGTTTGGAGTATTTCCTCAGTCTCTTTTACATTTGTTTTTCTTTAAAAAGTCGTTTGTCAGGCTCTAAATTGCTCACTTCTAGGGGTGAAAATGCAAAGCACTTTGTTAGGCAGTTAGATTCTCTGTTCTCCAATAGTCCCACTTACTGGATACATTGCATGAGCAAACTAGTTTTCAATCCCTTCCTTCAGGCTGAGTGTAAAGCTAGATTTTTCTTTTTTATGAAGCATGCTTTAATAGTCTCTTCTTTTAGTGGGGTTGACAAAGCTGTCCTTATATCAACTTAAAGGGAAACATTTCCTCCACTTGCTGAAACCTATCTCCTCTCATTTTGAGTAGCCAATATTATGCCATTTGATGGTCTATGTTCCTTAAACTCTGAGGACAATTGTGGGAGCTCTAAAATGTGCATTTTAAGATGCTATTCTTTTTTAGTGTCAGCCCTCGAGAGAGCTTTCTTCATGGAGCAGGGCAATTGCTTGTCCTATCAATTTCTTTAACGTCATACAAGTATCAAGATAGTTGGTGACATGCTGGAAGCTTTCCAACTCTGAGGTGATGTGGTTATTCAAACTTATCAGAATTTGAATCCAGACTGCAATTCTCAGAGAAGATATTGAGCTACAAAGACACTGGCTGGATGCCATCTAAAATAACCGAGGATGAGATGTTTCTCATTATAGAAGATCCTTCATATCTTTCTTTTCCCCCAAGGCTCTTTATGAAACTGCTCATCCATGGCAAGGAAGAACCCGTAAGAGAGACTGAATACATTCTATTAACGAGGCCAGAAACACACAAACAACTTGTTCGGCCATCTGGCTGTATAATCTGTCCTAATTACACTAGTGGGGTAGACAGGAAATTAGGCTGAGGGGAGCAAAAGACACACACACCCCCCTCCAAAATGTGGGTCACCTAACTTTTAACTTCCTCACCCTCCAGTTAACCTTTCTGAATGGGTCCTTCCCATCAGTGGGATTGGCCGAGGAGTATGCCGTGAGGTGCTCTCTAAAAGATTAGCAAACGAGTGAGAATAGGTCCTCTCTCTCACCTTGGGGTGCAGTTCAGTGGAGCGGAACACTTTGGGAAAGTATCCACTTGTTTACAAGCATTCCCATCCAGCTCACCTCAGAGTGTTTTGCATGAAGAGGTTTGAGAGGTCATACTTTTCCATGCATTCCTCTCTGCCTGACTGTGGTTACAGTTCCCAGGCTGTATTTCCTATTATTTTCTTTGAGAGTCCTGCTACGAGCCCTTACTCAGCGTGTTCAGACAGGTGGGGAGGGCCTCAGGCTGCGTGAGTCATCTGCCCCAACTCCACCTAGCATCTAGTATCAGAAATATGTTCCAGGACCCAGGAAGTCTAACTGTATTTTTGAATTCCAACTCAGAAACTCAGCTCCAGGTACAAAGATGGGACAAATAGAAGATGGTGTTTAAGAACAGCCAGCATCTTCTGGGTCTGTCCAGGGAAGCAGTGTTTTGTGATTTCTGACTTTGTGGAGACAGCGTGGAAAGACACTGGCACTGTCATGTCATCACTAATCTGGCAGTACGCTGTTTCCTGCTGAATCTAGATGAGACCGCACAATCCTTTTTTACATAAGGATGTAGTATAACAAACAGGAGGTCCATTAGGCTGGGTGCATTTCTACTTAATTTACCAGGTTCCAAAATGATCTAGCATTGCAAATATGCTCCTCTGCTCTCCTAAAATAGGAAAGTTGCCTTGTGATTTTAAAACAAAAAGTTCAGAAGCTGGCATCATTCACACCTTTATTCATGTATCCAACAAATGTTTACTGAGTGTCTATTATACATCTTATGCTCTGCTGGATGCTGGGGACAGAGAAATGTCCTTCTGTGTCCACCTCCTGGTTAATGATAACCTGATTTTTTTTTTTTTTTTTTTTTTGTGGTACGCGGGCCACTCACTGTTGTGGCCTCTCCCGTTGCGGAGCACAGGCTCCGGACGTGCAGGCTCAGCGGCCATGGCTCACGGGCCTAGCCGCTCCGTGGCATGTGGGATCTTCCCGGACCGGGGCACGAACCCGTGTCCCCTGCATCGGCAGGCGGACTCTCAACCACTGCACCACCAGGGAAGCCCTGATAACCTGATTTTTCCACTAAGTGCAGCCTACTTTCTCTGGGGCTCTGGGACTAAAAGCACTAAGCCCAGTGCTCTGCTGACCCCTTGTCATTAGGTCTCAGAGCACAGGCAGTGGTATGGACGGTACTCATTGCTGTGGATTCTCCACAGAGCTAAATCCTGAGATGCAGCCCCTCTGGGACTTTTGGGTGTAGCTATATTTTCCTTTAAGCCTCTGAAGCCAGAAGACACTATTTTCTCTCTCTCTCTTTGACATAATCACCATGTTAGAGCAGGGAGACTGGCTTCCATTCAGCTACCTAGAATAGCTGCTTATTATTAAATGAAAAGCAGAAGCGTATGGAAGAAGTAATTCACACGTTTGTGAGGACACACAAAGAGACGCGGGTTGTGGAAATAAGAAGGAGTGATTGGCACTCCTTTAGTTCCTGAGAAGCTGCCATTCCAGATTGCTTGTTGCTTTTGTCTCTTAAATAAGTCTTCTTTCAGATACTTTGGGAATAAGATGCAGCGTGCCTTTATTGGATGACTAGTGTACAAGTTGGAGGGAGTTTCTTTGTAAATGTCAGATAACTATTTATTTACCTAATTACCATAGAGAGCTTCAGGTGAGAGTTCTTTTACATCTTGTTTCTTTTCCTCTTTTTTATTCTCCATTTCTGAGTCTGTCTTTCCCTCCCTTGTGATCATCCCATACTTCTGACTGCCATGCATAGGTGCCTGTCTTCCCTCCAGCTTTACTCAGCGTCATGTCAAGTTTCAGGATAATTCTTACATGTTGCATGGATTAAAGATTGCCTGCCCACTGCCGCCTTCTTTCAGGATGCACTAAGGCCGGGACTATTGCTCTCCGCTGGGCTACTTTGGATCACGATGTGAGTGAATGAAAGGAGCTCCCAGGAAGGTGTTAGCACAGGACTGGCATGGGGTAGGGTCCAACAAAGGCTTGTGAAGCTTGAATCTGGAGAGATTGATATGTTCCAAAATAGCATACTGTCTTTGGGTAGCAGCCTTCAACTCTCCCAAAGCACTTTTGATGATCAAGTAAATTTGGTAAACCTGTGTGACAGTCTTCTCACTTCAAGAACTCTCATAACTTTGCTATGCAAATGTATGTGTGTGGTGGGGGGGGGGGGGTTGGTGGTACTGGTACACAATGTTTCCCAAACTGATCTGACCATGGAATCCCTTAGTCTTTTATGAGACCAGTGATCCACAGAAAAACACGTCAGGACACGATGCCTTGGCCAAATCCAATAGACACCAAATTGTTCGCCCGCTAAGAGTAAAGCAGGCAGATTTCCTGAATTCATAGTACATTTATACAAATGTCTTCAGTGTTGTTTTTCTTCTACCCTTTTTTTCTTTACCTTTTGGTGCCTGGGACAAATTGTTGCCAAACCGGTGATGGATAATGTGCGTATCCCAGGATGAATATGCATTTTTGCAGCGTTATTCTGTCAGGATTACTGCTTACTCTTTTCATTTCCCCCCAGCTGGGTATTAGGATCTTGATTTAAATAGCCAGCGACAGTTCTTCCCAACAAAGTGTTTTTCTGCCACCATCTCCAGGGGGTTTGTAGAACTAGGGATTTTATAAAGACACACGATTTCACTGATAAGCTGAACACTCTGTAGAACCAGAAGTCAGTACATGGTATAAAGGTAATTTAAGCATCCTGGACAGAGAGTAACTCTGGATTCTCCATGTAGGATAGGACCTGGCACGGACTCTGGCCACTCTTCGCGAGGAACTAGTAAACCCCGCGTCCAGGTGAGTGTCCAGGTGAGCGTCCAGGTGAGCGTCCAGGTGAGCTGGCTTTGGTTACGTTCACATCTGAAAGCTTTTCCTTTCAGTACTGCCTGTGTGTTACTGATGCTCTTCTAGACAATCTAGTTTATGTTTAGATTTTGTGTCTTTGTTCTTCTCTTTTCCTCATTCGAAACCTAGGTTTCTTTTCCTCGTTCATCGGTACTGCCATCTAAACGCCAGTGCCGATGAGACGGTGAGAAGCTGAGAGCAGGGTCTGGGTGAAGGCGAGACCCTGGGGCAGGCATGAGGCAGTGCTGTGCTGGAGCTGGCTTGTACTGTCTCAGGAGAGCTGACTGTTATATTTTCAGGCATTAAATTATATAAATATACCCCTTGAAAGAATTTTCCATATCGGTTGTATTTCAACTTGACATTTGGACCATTGTGATGAAACAGTATGAACCCAGAACCATAGGTTCATAAAATGCCAGAAGTGGGAAATAAGACATGCGTTAGAAATGAGATTCTAGTCCAACCTAGTAATTTTCATAAGTAAGGAGACCCGGAGTACATGTGAGATTTGCCCAAAGCCACCCAACTAATCATGAGAATTAGCATTCTCCTTGCTTTGGACGTTTTCAGTGAACCACA
Organism: Aethalodelphis obliquidens; assembly: GCF_003676395.1. Taxonomy (NCBI): domain Eukaryota; kingdom Metazoa; phylum Chordata; class Mammalia; order Artiodactyla; family Delphinidae; genus Aethalodelphis; species Aethalodelphis obliquidens. Next base: position 17,964,134 of record NW_020837975.1, read on the forward strand.
CTCCCTTGAATTCCAGTCTCTGTGTATTTATAGATCTTGAAGATGAATTTTGGTCTAGCTTTCTGTCTTTTCAAGCAGCAACTGAAATTACCATCATTGTTATATTAATTAGAAAGAAGTCATTGATTCGACCAACAGTTTCTCAATAAGAGCTACTTTTAAAATAAACAGAAAGTTTTCTGGACACATTGAGAGTCAGAATTTATGGTCAGCTAGTACTGAGTGTGACTTTTAGTGCCACAGTTCATCAGCTCTGTGATAGGCATTTTTTATTCACCTCTGAACATTTTTGAAATTGGAATGTATTGTACAGTTAGTGGCATGTCATGGTTTCATTGGCAAGTTCTTTTCTTTTTCTTTCTTAGTGGACATAAAAGTAATAATGTTGCTTACAGTGTTGGGTTCAGTGTAATATGGTAATTTAATTCTGTGTAACGGTGTCAATTTGGCTACTTTCTTTCACGTTTTCATTTTTACACATTTATCTCTAGTCAGGCACAGACATGAATATAAATCTATGTGCATTTTGGTCGATGTCATTCCTCATTGACTTCACTGTTATTTTTTCCCCATTTAGAATGCATCGTTAAGCCCAGCCAATGGATCTAAATTGATGAATCGTTGAGGATAAGATGTGAGTATTACAAACTCAAGGAGAATCTTACTGTATGTAGACATTGTGCTACGTCTTGAAGAGGCATTTTATTTGTACTTGCAGGAATTTTTCAGTTTGGAATTATGCAAAACTCAAAGTTCACTCTAATTATTGTCTTTATCAATGGTTAATCTAGGAAAGCGCGCTTCCTCCGTCCTGTGCTACATAATATCAACTTCTGATTAAGGATTATGCTGGCAATGCTTCTTTTTACTTTTTAAATTCCTCACTCTCCACGCTCTTAAGCTTTCCTCATTCTCTGCTCTGCAGAGCACTCTGGCTTTTGGCCTCAGCCAACATCTGAACTCTGGTATGGGAGGGATCCCATTCAACTCTTTCTGCTGAGAAGAAAAACAACCCAACTGAGGCTAACTTGAAAACATCTATCCATGTGACTAATCCCCACCAGTCAAACTGGGCAAAAATAAGAATGCTATGACTCCTCTTGGGTTATGTCATTAAATAGTCTCTCCCCAGCATTTGTAGTAACTGAAGGAAATTTACCATATAATTATCATGCCAAGTGGTATGTGGGTGACATACACCAGACTATAATAACGGGAATGATCAACTAGCAAATTAACCCCAAACTAGCCAGTTGTGTTTAGTTCAACGTTTGTTTCTTATGCTCACGCTTATGATTTCATCTTGCATATATATATTTCTGCTAGTAAAATTTTTCTTAGTTTATATGAATACATGAAATGTATCATTATTTCATAATGTTCCACAAAGAGCATAATGATCTATAGAAAATGCCATGGCTATTGGATTAAATACTCTCTGAACATTTTTAGGGACTGTGGACTTAGAGGCCCTAGCATTGGTTGCAGAACATTTTGGGACTCCATAAATCACATCACATCACATCACATCACTATGCCAAACACTTGACTTTCTTCCAGCCAGATCAGCTTTAAGCAAAGTTCCTATAATGAAAACAATGGAGAATAAGAGTGGCCCTTCTCCTGAAGCCTTAGATAGCAGGCATTATTACTTATAAATGTGATGTTCTCCAGGTGGAGGAGAATTGCACTTACCCATCAGTCCTATTATTTGATCCTGAATGTAGGCATCTTTTCTCCCTGATACATGTATCTGGGGAAGGGACTGCAACAGAATTGTGAAGAATAGCAAAGAGAAAGGATCAATACGACCAATTTAGCAGAAGAAGTGAATAATTTTCGACTTGACAATGATAATGAATCATACTCTATATTTCTGTTTTTCAAATTGCAGGTTACCATCCATTAGAGGGTTGTGAATTTAGTTTAGTGGGTGGCAACCAATTTTTGAGAGAAAGATAGAATAAAGTGGAATACAAGATAAATATCATGGATTTATCAGAGTGTCTTGCACGTAGGAAGAATAGTATTTTAACATATAAGTTTCTCAAATATAAAAATTATGTGCTTTTTGAGTTATATATGCAGATCACTATATACATACATATTTTTGTCTGTACACTCTGAGTCACAATGTAAGATCTGTTTCTCACTGTGTCAGGGTCAAAAATTATTGAAAGCTACATGTATATGTGAAACATAAGGATACTTTTAAGACAGCTCACACTGGTTCTTCTGTTATTTCCCTTTATAAGGATCAGTTAAAAATATATCCTAGGGAACTTCCTTGGTGCTCCAGTGGTTAAGACTCCAAGCTCCCAATGCAGGGGGCCCAGGTTCGATCCCTGGTCAGGAAACTAGATCCCGCATGCTGCAACTTAGACCCGGCGCAGCCAAATAAATAAACAAAATATATATCCTAAACAATAGTAATATTGCAAATTTCCTAGTGTGCCCATCCACCACGTGGCTGCATATGTGAGAACTTCTTTCTACCCACACTGTCAGATCGTGAATTCCGCACGTATATCTCAACACCTATGCAAATCCATTACCACACTTTGCCTGTCATTCTGCCATGTTCCCTTTCCCCTGCTCAGATTTGGTTTACAAGATGATGGTATAAGTCAAAATACTTTCCTGTTCATTGGTTAGGAACTCAAAGACAACTTTTTTTTAACTTTTTCCTTCATGGGTGCTTTGTTTATTAATTTATTTTTTTCTTAACATTTTTATTGGAGTATAATTGCTTTACAATGGTGTGTTAGTTTCTGCTTTATAACAAAGTGAATCAGTTATACATATACATATATCCCCATATCTCTTCCCTCTTGTGTCTCCCTCCCTCCCACCCTCCCTATCCCACCCCTCTAGCTGATCACAAAGCACCGAGCTGATCTCCCTGTGCTATGTGGCTGCTTCCCACTAGCTATCTATTTTACATCTGGTAGTGTATATATGTCCATGCCACTCTCTCACTTTGTCCCAGCTTACCCTTCCCCCTCCCCTTGTCCTCAAGTCCATTCTCTAGTAGGTCTGCATCTTTATTTCCATCTTGCCCCTAGGTTCTTCATGACCTTTCTTTTTTTTTTTTAGATTCCATATATATATGTTAGCATATGGTATTTGTTTCTCTCTTTCTGACTTACTTCACTCTGTATGACAGACTCTAGGTCCATCCACCTCACTACAAATAACTCAATTTTGTTTCTTTTTATGGCTGAGTAATATTCCATTGTATATATGTGCCACATCTTCTTTATCCATTCATCTTTCAGTGGACACTCAGGTTGCTTCCATGTCCTGGCTATTGTAAATAGAGCTGCAATGAACATTGTGGTACATGACTTTTTTTGAATTATGGTTTTCTCAGGGTATATGCCCAGTAGTGGGATTGCTGGGTCATATGGTAGTTCTATTTTTAATTTTTTAAGGAACCTCCATACTTAGGAACTCAAAGACAATTTTAAACTCAAAGACAATTTGGAAGCCTTCCTGTAAGTGCCCGTGGGTTGTCATCTCAGCAGAAGACTCAGTGGAGCTGTGAAAGTCCCTCTTAATCTTGACTCCAACCAGGAAGGCTTTGAGCCAAGATCAGTGAGTTTTGTCTGCTTCCCGGTCACAGTTTGCCCCATGAGCCTAAGTGGATCAGAGTGAGTTCATCTCCATTAGAGCATAAGGAAATTCATGTTTGCTGAGGACTAAGTGGTTGTTTAGTTGGCTAAGTATTGTAGTAGCTATGTGCTGTCGTCACCTTCAGCTGGAGCCAACTTTGTTGTATATTGCAGGTGAAGAGCCTCGTGTGTGAAAATGAAGTCCCAGGCAATCACGATTTACTGTTTAATGTTATTTCTGGCCACAGAATGTTCTCATCCTAGATCCAAGACCCACATAAAAGTAAGTTTGATCCATTCTTAGGTGGTCCCATTAGAAATCAGTCAGTTCTTTGAGATGACTAGAGTTATGATAAATAACATGTCATTTAAAAGAAATTTTCAGATGACTACGATTTTACCCTTACTAATGGCAGATTTCTAAAGAAAGGAATAAAGAAAAGACAGTACAGTATTGTTGTGACAGGGTGCAACAGTATTACAGAAAAAACCACGGGGTATGTAGACAGGCAGCTGGTGAGAGGAGGAACCACTAGCCTGGCAGCTGAGCAATTTAGGTTCAAAGCTTAACTTTGCTTGTTAGTTGCACAAGTTGCTTCATTTCTCTGAGTCCTTAATTTCCTTACCTATAACATGAAGAGTGTTTTTTTTTTTCTTCTTTTAGATCTTTACTGTCTTTCATAGCTACAGAGAGTTTGTGATTCTATTATTGCAACCTAGCACACATTCCTAGTACCTGCTCACTTCTTCCTCTCTGAGGATACACGGTATCGGGTGGACCACATTAGTTTCATTCCACAGTTTCAGTTAATCCAGGCAGAGAACAGCTTAGTGCTATAATTGTCATCACTGTGTTCTCCAAGGATACTTCAACTTCCCAAAAGTTGCATCCAATGCACTGACCTTCAGAGCTCAGTGAGCACTGTCAAGTGTCTAACCTTCATGGGGGCAGCATGTTCTCGGTCGGTGCTCACATACCTGTTTCCTTCAGCAGTTCCTGCCACATCAGCTGCATCCTTCTTCCTAGTCTTCAACACATTTTCTTTTCATGTCCACATGGAGCCTCTAAGCTGAGATGAGAGACGAGAGGCCCACAGTAAAGAAGACGTTTGGGAATTTATGGTTTACAGGATGGAGATAAACTTCAAGGTCCTGAAGGAAAACCCAAGACTGAAAGGATGCAAGGTGTGTGGCTATAGAATAGTTTTCTTCCATTTGAAGACTGGGCAGAATAAAGGAAGGGCATGGATATCGCAAGCCTGTCCCCAGACCGCAAGCTTTCACATAGAATAACAATCTTTAATAAATTCTTTTTTTTTTTTTTTTTTTTGTGGTACGCGGGCCTCTCACTGTTGTGGCCTCTCCCGTTGCGGAGCACAGGCTCCGGACGCGCAGGCTCAGCGGCCATGGCTCACGGGCCCAGCCGCTCCGCGGCATGTGGGATCTTCCCGGACCGGGCCACGAACCCGTGTCCCCTGCATCGGCAGGCGGACTCTCAACCACTGCGCCACCAGGGAAGCCCACTCTAGCATTTCTTGATTAGTCACTAAGGAGAGGTAATTCAGATGATTTAGTAAAGCTGATCTTTCTATGAAGGTTCTAATTTGACCTGTTTTGGGAAGCTTATTAGACTAAGCCGGGTGGAGGAGGCCCTGCATCCTGTCTAACCATTTTAGAGAAGAGGGGCGTGGCTGAAGTCTTCCCTCTAGCTAGCTGGGCATACCTGGTTGGCTGTATGAAAAGCTGGTGACAATCAGTAGAAGCCAAGATCAGGCATTACACCACTTACTAGAATCAGGGGGGTGCTTGAAGTTTGACCAGTATCAGGAGGAAGTGAAGGAAGGAGATGGAAACACACTAACAACTCTCCCCAAAGAAATCCTCACCACCTATTTCTTCAACTTTCAACTTCTACTTTTGAACCTGTGAAGTGGGGGACGGATGAGGATTGCATTCTTTCAGCATATCCTCTGCGGGTGGCCCTGGCCCTGTTGAATTTTCTCAGTAATTGGGGTCCTCCGCTTTTTACATCTGCACCCAGGAGGAATCAGAAGGTCTCAGAAGCAGCAGCTGGCACCATGTTGGGGGTGCAACGAACTCAGAGGACAGGACTGGAAATTCATGATCATTGATCCTCCCAAGTCCAGAATGGAGAGCTGGCAGCACCGGGAAGGTCTTTCAGCAGAAAGCAGGGCTCCAACCACACGGTCGAGAGCAGAATTACAGCTCAAGGACGCAAGTGTCTGGGAAGCACAAGGCCGGGTCACGGCCCAAGCTAGGGGTCAACCACAGAGCACAGGCAGTATTTCAGACCCTAAACCAGAACACAAAATCTTAGACTGACGGGGTCTGGGGAGGCAGGCCGAATTCCAAGAGCCAGAAAGGGGGCAGGAGACCAGAATTGGACTTGCCCAGATTTGGGGCCCTTGTGGTTGGAAACTCCACATGTTCCAGTGACCTCAGGTCAGATTATTCTTAGGAACAAGGTCGGGACAGGTGTACAGGGAGGTCCCGGAACCATGGAAGGACAGCAGAGGTGTGAAAACCGGGCAGTTTTCTCCATGTATAGATCCTAACTGGGGGTTCCCATCCTGGGAAGCAGGGGAGGGAGGGGAACAGCATTCTTAATACGAGGCCACGGCTGCACAGCGCCCTCTGCTGTTCATATGGAGGGTGGACCTTTATATGACCCAGCAGAGCTTGTGTTACCCAGTGTGATTTCAGGGTCACCAGGACGGCTTCTCCATTCCTCTGAAATCTCTTCCACTTATTTGTTCATGCCTAAAATTCATTAAAAGAACTCCTCATTCCACAATGAGAAATGGGACAGATAGAATAGATACCCGGAGAGAAGCAACACGGTTTTCCTAGTAAAGCTGCAAATTCAGAGCCGCTGAGTCATTCTAGAGACCAAGCTTAGAGAAGGGGGAGAGAGGGCATTGCAAGTTTAGGATTGAGGGAGCAGCATGGAGAAGGCAAAGTGCACAGAAAAATTAAGCTGGGGGAATAGCCTTCATGCTGTGTGACCTTGAAGAAATTGCCAATGCCTCTGTGCCTCCATTTCCTCCTCTGTAAAATGGGGCTAATAATAGTACAGACCTCCCAGGGTGGTCTCAGGATTCAATGAGCCAACACATTCAAAACTGACAGACTGATGCCTGGTTCAAATTAAGTTATTGGTACATGCCAGCTATTATTCTGACTGTTAACCAGGGCTTCATCCATTTTGCCTATGCTGCCCCATTCCTCGTGGATATCCTGTGTCCTGGCCGGAGAGTTGAGCTCCTGGAGAAAGAGGCTGGAAGGCAGGCTGGGATGTGGAGGGACAGTCATGCTTCTTTGGAAGACTTTCTCTTCTTGCCAGGAGTGACATCTAAACTCTCAGTGTGAGAAGGTTTGCTGAGGAAAAATTGAAGAGGACATTTGGTGACTGGGCTTGAAGGAGGTAGATCTATGGATTCTTTGATCTACTCACGACCTGCAAAAGCCTGGCTTCTTGGTCAAAGTTGGCAAGAGTAAGACTCAGTCCCCTTTCACCCCCAAGGGCCTGCTCTGTGTCTCCTTGTCTTAGCCACCCATTGGCTTTTGACTCTGCAGCAAGCGGGGTGGTGGTGTGGACTGAAAAAATGGAGTCAAGGACCTAGGGCTTTCACTAGACTGAAGAGGAAGAGTTAGAGGAGGCCTTCCAATGTCCTTCTAGGGGTTTGGCCTTGTCCCAAGATAGGAAAAGGGACAGGGTTTCAGAGCAAGGGATCTGCTTCAAGAATGAAAGTTAAAACTGGACCTGGAAACTGGTGCAAGAGAGCAAAGAACTCTATCTGGATAACAAGAATTTTCACAGTAACGAATTACGGAGAAGATAAATTCTGTTCCTGAACTACTTTACTCAATTCCACGATCCAACCTAAGCTTCATGGAGGATTAGTGGTTAGGGCCGTCTCTTTGCTGAAAGTAATAAGATTGTACAAAGGGTTCTATGGGGAGAGACATTCCTATGCTGCTATTACTGTTCAAAAGATACAGGCAGGACTTCCCTGGTGGCATAGTTGTTAAGAATCCACCTGCCAATGCCGGGTACACGGGTTTGAGCCCTTGTCCGGGGAAGATCCCACATGCCACGGAGCAACTAAGCCCGTGCGCCACAACTACTGAAGCTGCGTGCCTACAGCCCATGCTCCGCAACAAGAGAAGCCACCGCAATGAGAAGCCCCCGCACCATAACGAAGAGTAACCCCCGCTTGACGCAACTAGAGAAAGCCCGCGTGCAGCAACGAAGACCCAATGTAGCCAAAAATAAATAAATAAATTTAAAAAGATACAGGCAGGCTCTAAAAGCTGGAAAAGACAAGGAAACGAATTCTCCCTTAGAGCTTCCAGGAGGAATGTAGCCCTGCTGATGCTCTGATTTGAATGTAGTGAGACCCACTTTGGACCTCTCTGACAGGCAGAACTGTAAGATAATATATTGTATTGTTTTAAGCCAATGAATTTATGGTAATTTGTTACAGCACTGATAGGAAGCTAATAGAGTAGCAGTAGCTACATAATCATAAATAATTCACAAGCAAATTAGTTTAAAACTTGGCAAACCGACAGTGAAAATGATTGATTTGTATAAATTAAACACTTCAGTGCCACCTGGTGGCTGAAATCTTACAGCGAATGACTTGAAATGACATAAACCTCTAGCTAGTCCCTAAAAAGAGAAGTACTATCCTCCAAACATGGCATAAGGCTAATTGTGATCAAATGATTAAACAAAGGTTGAAATTGCTCATAGGGATTACCAAATAATACAGTGGAAAAAGAACTCCACGAATAAACATTCAGGAATACAGCATTTTATTACACGGACCTATAATAGAAAACAGGTAACCAGTAAGACCTGCCTAGGAATCACTAGCCAGGGGTGGTGCAACAGGTGGCTGGGGGACCCTTCACTCCATTCAAGCCTTACCCCGTCAAATTTATCGGACCTCTACTCTCCTGATGTTAGCTATGGACAAGTAACCTTTCCCAACCTCATAGTAAGTATAGTAGCATTGCTTTAACCTGATAGCACTGCTAGACCTCTTCTACAGAGAAAATCTGAACCTGTCTGGACATACATGATCTAGTCAAAAGTGCAAGGTACCTCACACCCATTAGGATGGCTGCTATCAAAAGAAAACAGAATGTAACAAATGTTGCTGGGCATGTGGAGAAGCTGGAACCCTGTGCACTGTTGCTGGAATTGTAAAATGGTGCAATGGCTATGGAAAACAGTATGGAGGTTCATCAAAAATTAAAAATAAAAGTTCCATATGAACAGCAATCCCTCTTCTGGGTATATATCCTAAAGAATTGAAAACAGGATCTCAAAGAGATATTAGTACACCCATGTTTATAAGAGCAGTATTCACAGTAGCCAAGAGATGGAAACAACCCAGATATCCATTGATGGATAAATGCATAAGCAAAATGTGATAGATACACACAAAGGAATACTATACAGCCTTGAAATGGAAGGAGATCCCGTCACATGTGAAAACATGGATGAATCTTGAGGACATTATGCTAAATGAAGTAAACCAGTTGCAAAAATCGAACACTGTATGATTCCACTTATATGAGGTATTTAAAGTAGTAAAATTCATAGAAATAGAAAGTAGAGAGATGGCTCTCAGGGGCTGGGGAAGCAGAAAGGGGAGTTGTTATTTAATGGGCATAGAGGTTCAGTTGCAAGATGAAAACATTGTTGTTTCACAACAGTGTAAATATGCTTAACCTTACTGAACTGTATACTTAAAAAGGTTAAGATGATACATTTTATGCTATGTGAGTTTTACTACAATAAAAAATATTGGCAAGGTAGTGAAGCATGCACAGGATAGAAAAAAGGATGGCAAGTCCACCCCTCACAGTTCACGTAGTTCTCTGGCTGAGGCTCCACAGGAGTCCCTGGACACTGGAGGGGCAGGCTGGGCGCCATGGCATTTGAACAGGGGCCGCATCTCAGATAGTGGGCCCTGTTCAGAGGGTCCCAGGAGCTGCCTCCCTCTTGCTGTTGTTATGTGACTGAACTACAAAAGCACAGCTTCAACCTTCTCCTCCTCTAACCTGATTTTCTGCTGGTCATTGAGGAAGTCCAGTTCTCTCATCAGCCATGGGTCACTTCCTCTTGGCATAAAAATGTGACCACATTGTGCTTAGATTTTTCCATCCATATTTCCGTCCATATTATTTGTAACTTTAAAATACCTCTGAGTCTAGAGGCTCAACTTAATCTCATTACCTATCTCAAGGGAACTTGACAGGGGCCTGAGCTAACTTAATTCTCTTAGGCCTTTCACCGGCCTACAACCTTTCTTACTTTAACTCTCCAGAAACATAGCAAGTAGAGGTAGAGAACATGTGTATAAAATAATACAACACAGATCTGAATTCTGGTTCCCTGCTGTGTGACCTTGGGCACCTCAGTTAAAGAACTACCTGATCGGTTCTTCTGATTTGGTTCTTGTCCCCTTTCAGTCCAATTGTCAACAAAGTAACCTGAGTAAGGTAATGAAATTCATCAATGTTTTGCTTTATGTTTTTGTTTTTGAAGTTTTGTGTAAAGAAATTCTTTTGTACCCCTGGTCACAAAGATACTCCGTTACATTCAGGTATTTATTCAATTTGTAGAAATGATTCTCAGCTGGTGGGTAACTTTGCCTCTGAGGGACATTTGCAATGACTGAGAGACATTTTGATTGTCACGACTTGCAGGAACGGGTTTCTTCTGGTATCTAGTGAGTAGTACAGGACAGCCCCCAGAACAAAGAATAATCCGACCCCAAACGTCAAGAGTACTAATGTTGAGAAACCCTGATCTATAACCCATTCTTGGACACTGTGATATTAGGCAGGCATCCAGTTTTATGAGTTTTTGCCCATAGCAATCTAATTTTTCCAATACTTATTCTTCAATGTCCCTGTACCCGCTAGTTAATAAAATTAACGATAACTGCTAACACTTACTTAGAGCTTAATACATACCAGGATCTTGTAAGCGCTGACATAAGTATGAATGTCTTCATACCTTCTCTCCCAAATCATAGAGATCAACAAGGAGACCAAATGCAATCGCCCCTAGCTAACAATTATATTTAGAGACAGTACTGCAAACCTCAGTTTACCTATCAGGAAGGAAATATTCATTCAAGACTATCAAAGAGCCTGCCTTAGGGTGAACAGTGAGGAGGGATTTGCACAGAAGACAGAGGAGGGCAGTGGGGTCCCAGTAGCCGAAGGGCACAGATCACGTCAACTAGGACTTAACCCCAAAAGGAAGGGGATCTGCCCAAAGCCCAGTGAAACAGAGAACTGGTCCTTTGGGTATCAGTCAAGGGAAGGGCCTATGAGGTGTGCTGGAGCAGAGGCGACAGTCTTGGGGAAGCCCTGGTTCTGAGGAGAGAGAGATTTGTAGAGGGAGAAGAGTCTCTTGGAGGTCTGAAAGTAAAGGAAAAGAGGAATCAGTTGAACAAAAGTCCCCACTGAAACGAGCGAGCATAACAGAGTCAGAAGGAGATAAGAAGGGTGTGGTTAACTTTTAAAATGGCTCTTCACTGAAGCAGTAGAAGATAGCTCTGTTCAAGGCTCCCTTACATAAAAGAATTTTTAAAAATTAAGAAAAAAAATTTTAAACTATATAAAGATATGGGCTAAAGATATAAAAATGCTCACAGATGAAAACGTTTACAGTCCTTAACCATATGAAAAATGGGCTTACTGTCACTCATAATAAGGGAAATGAAAATTAAAAACCACACTAAGAAACCATTTCCCAACTCTTAGATTGGCAAAAATACAAACGTTTGACAACACATGTTTTTGGAGAGGCTGTGAAGAAATAGGTACTAGTGTATATTGCTGGTTGCAGTGAAAAGTAGGGTGACCTCTGTGGAGGGGATCTGGCACTATTTAACAAAAGGACACCTGCTTTTACTATTTTCCCTGTAGGGAAGTATTTCTAGGAATCTAGTGTGATAAAGCACCTCCCTAAGTATTAGACGCCGTATTCATAAAGTTACTCATTGAAGCTCTATTCTTATTAGCAAAGTTTGGAATCCACCCAAATGTTGACCATTTAAGAACTGGTTGAATTAGTTATGGAACCTCCTCACCATGGAGTCCTGTGCAGGGGTAACAAGGAACAAGAATGTAAGCTGTTAAGTAAAAAAAAAAAAAGCCAGGGGTACAGTTTGTATATAGTAAGGAATCTATCGCATAAACAAGAAAGAAAAATTAGACATATATGTAGTTGTTAAAAACATATATACACAAGAAGCAGAAAGAAGGAAATATGCTCACTGGTAGCAGCAGGGCAGGGTAGGGATGAAAGATGGGCTGGACTTGAGAGGCACGGATGTCAGTTATCTGTGGCTACTATAACAAGTTGCCACACATTTAGTGGCTTAAAACAACAGAATTTTATGTATTGTAGTTCTGGAGGTCAGAGGTCTCAAATGAATGCCATGGAGCTAAAGTCAAATGTCAGCAGGACGGGGTCCCTTTTTGGAAGCCTAGGGAAGAATACATTTCCTTACCTTTTCTAGCTTCCTCAGATGCCCGCATTCTTAAGCACTCTTCTCTTGGCCTCCGAAGATGGGAATAGGTAAGTAGAAGGCTAAGGGAGGTATGTTCTTAAACCAAGTGTGTCCGTTCTTCCTTACTCCACTGGGGGCTAGGCATTACCCCAAGGGTGTGGGTTCCATCTGGACCCCTTACTGATGTCCTGGAAGATTTCTGGAGAAGCAGGTGTGATGTCAATTGCACCTCTCTTCACCTGTAATGATGAGGGCTGAAGACATCCCCTTGTTTCTACAACAGTAAAGCATGAAGTTCAAAAAGCAGAGGGCAAACCTGATTGTATTTGCCAAAGTACTAAGGTTTACATTACTGTCATAGGGAAGCCTTCAGTGGCACTGAGAATAGAATCCCGAGTTCTTTCTTCTCAGTTGATACTGGGTGTTTATTACGGCCTAGCTCTGTTCAGGAGCTACAGGACATGCAACAAAGGAATGAAACACGGTCCGCCCTTGAAGCTGACTCAATGAGAAAACCGTGGAAAATATCATTATACATGAAGCCAGCGCTGTCCTGAGGGATACAGGCTTTGGTGGAGATTGTTGAAATTTATCTTCTGTTATTCTTCTTGAGTTTGACTTTCATAAAGTATCAGCAAATCAAAAGCCAAAAGCAGAGATTGATTTCTGTTGCCTTGTATCGTTTTCCTATAAGCATTTTGGATTTTAAAATGTGTTATTACTGTTTTTATGCAGATTATATATACATGGCAGTCAGAAATGCCAATGGCCAATGATGGAAGTTCTTTCCGGCATTCTTAAGATTAAGATATTGAGAATTTAGTGTCTGTATTTTATATTTCCATTTTTATAGATAATCCCAAATAGCTAAAAAGTGATAGATTAGGGATTTATATTGATTGATTTCAAAACCCATATGGCCTATTTGGTTTCTTCTGTGATTTTTTTTTCTTTTTTCATCTAGGTCTTGCCCTGTACCACCATCTCTCTGGATTCCAATTATACTGCTGAATCACTCTCAAAAATAGGGACTCATGTGAGTGGGTCATCTGGAAATGTTTGTCCTATTTTAAGAACAAATTAAAAGTTGCCTCAGTCGGTGGTGTCTTGACTCTTTAACTTAGATGAGAGAAAATATTAATAGGAATCAACCCTGCTTATTTAACAGGTCGGGTTGGTCTGTGGTGTCCACGGGGATGCTTGAGGAGAAGCCAATTAACATTGAGATGTGTGGAAACAGGATCAATAGTTTTCAGTAACTGAGGAAGATTACCAGAAGTCAAGGAAGTCTTTATCAGGGGCTGTGCAGCCCTGTGCCCAGGCCTGTCAAGCACTTGGCAGGCGATTGAGAAAGTCTAATTGTGGTTGATGATCAGTCATTTTACACTATTGTCTCACCTCCATTCTCCATGTTTCATTTTAGGAACAGCATAACTTGTCCAGCCAGAAATTGCCTAATTTAAACCCTGACTCTTACCTGTATGAATCAAAATGACTCAGAAAGTGCAAATAAAATATTCATTTTATTTCTCTCATAGCTTCTCTTCTCAGAACTGAGTCCATGTGTACAGAAGAAACACAAGTACTAGAGAATTGAATTTGGGTGGTCGGGGAAAGAAGAAAAGTCTCACAGGACAATAAATTGAAACCTACATTTTTTCCCTGACAAGAGGATACAGGGTGGGCAGTTTTACAATTTATGATCAAAGTTCTAATTATACAAAAAATAGAGTACTGATTCTTTAAAAGGAGAATTGCTGCCTTTTTAATATAATTAAAACGTTGATAATAAACAAAAATAGAGGGTGTATGTGTGTGTATATATACATATATCTATGTGTGTGTGTATCTTTTGCTCCTTTTATATTTATTTAATAATCACAGCCTAGACTCTAAAAAGAAGACTCCAGAACTCACAAAAGCATGGCATAGTGCCCTACAAAGTGAGGAATAGGTAGCACTGAGGAGTTAGACGATTCACAAGGTATCACTTATTCCAGCATCCAACAAATATTGATGGTTATGACAATAGCCTTGAATCACCTAGAAAATAGTAGTTAACATTCCTTATTTTTGTACAGTACTTTCCAGTTTTGAAGATGCTTTAACATATATATCTCATTTGACCCTCACAAATACCTTGTGTACAGCCAGAGTATAAATCTTTATTTCCAGTTTATAGGTAAAAGGATCAGAAATACAAAAAGCTCCAGTGATGTGCCTAATGTCAAATTATCCTACAAATCATGCATATTGACTTCTAATCTAATGATGGGTAGAACTATATAATACGTGATCCACAAATTCCCACCATAAAAAATGAAGATCTCTGAAATAGCGAGGATATAAAATGAATGGCTTCAATTACTCAGAAACATTACATATGTGAAACATATCATTTCCCCTGATTGATTAGGTATCACTGTATTTTGAAAATATGTTGTAATTCCTAACGTGCAGACGATTATTCCTTGATTCCTTTTATTTCATTTTATCTTATTAGTAAAGTTAGGTTGTTTATTTGAGATCTTCCTTTTTTTTTTTGAGATCTTTTTTCTTAACGTAGGCATTTGTCACTTTAAACTTTTCACTTAGAACTACTTTTGCTGTATCGCATAAGTTTTGGTATGTTTTGTTTCCATTTTCATTTGTCTCAAGATGTTTTTTGATTTCTCTCTTTTTTTTTTTTCCTTGCGTTATGCGGGCCTCTCACTGTTGTGGCCTCTCCCATTGCGGAGCGCAGGCTCAGCGGCCATGGCTCACGGGTCCAGCCGCTCCGCGGCATGTGGGATCTTCCCGGACCGGGGCACGAACCCGTGTCCCCTGCATCGGCAGGCGGACTCTCAACCACTGCGCCACCAGGGAAGCTCCCTGATTTCTCTTTTGATTTATTCTTTGGCCCATTGGTTGTTCAGGAGCATGTTATTTAATCTCCACATATTTGGGAATTTTCCAGTTTTCTTCTTGTCATTGACTTCTTTATCTTTGTACCATTGTGATCAGAAAAGATGCTTCATATGATTCCAGTCTTCTTAAACTTACTAATACTTGTTTTGTAGACTAATATTTGACCTATCCGGGAGAATGCTCCACATGTGCTTGAGAAGAATGTACATTCTGCTGCAGTTGATGGGATGTTCTGTGTATATCTATGAAAGCAATCTGATCTAACATACAGTTTAAGTCCAATTTTTTTTTTAACAATTTTTCTGTCTAGATGGTCTAACCATTGTTGAAAGTGGGTGCTAAAGTCCTCTACTATTATTGTATTGCTGTCTATTTCTCCCTTCAGATCTGTTAATATTTGCTTTATATATTGAGGTGCTCCAATGTTGGGTGCATAAAGTTTTACAATTGTTATATCCTGTTGATGAATTGACCCTTTATCATTATACAATAACCTCCTTTGTCTCCTGTTACAGTTTTTGGCTTAAAGTCTATTTTTCTGATATAAATATAGCTACCTCTGCTTTGTTTTGGTTTCCATTTGCATCCCTTTACTTTGAGCCTACATGTGTCCTTAAAACTGAAGCAAGTATTTTGTAGCATATAATTGGGTCTTGTATATTATCCTCGTAGTCATTCTATCTTTTGATTGGGAAATTTTGTCCATTTACCTTTAAAGTAATTATTGATAGATATGAATTCACTATTGGCATTTTGTCAATTGTTTTCTGGCTGTTTTATATTGAATAATTCCTTTGCTCCTCTGTTGCTCTCTTCCTTTGTGATTCGATGATTTTCTGTAGTTACGTGCTTAGATTCCTTTCTCTTTCTCTTTATGTACTTACTACAGGTGTTGCTTTGTGGTCACCATGAGACTTACATAAAACACCTTATAATTATAATAGTTTATTTTAAGCTGATAACGACTTAACACTGAATGCACACAAACGCTTTACGCTTTTATACTCTCCTTCCCACATTTTGTTTTTGATGTCACAATTTAAATCTTTTAATATTGCATTGTCATTAACAAATTAGTGTAGTTATAGTTAATTTTAGTACTTCTTTCTTTTAACTTTTATACTAGAGTTATAAGTATAATGTACCACCATTGCAATATTAGATGTTCTAAATTTGACTATATATTTGTCTCTACTAGTGAGTTTTATACTTTCGTAGGTTTTCATGTTATTAATAAGTATCGTCTTGTTTCAGTTTGAAGAAGTCCCTTTAACATTTCTTGTATGGCATGTCTAATGGTAATAAACTCATTCAGCTTTTGTTTCTCTGGAAAATTCTTTTTCTCTTCTTCAATTCTGAAGGACATCTTTGGTCAGGTAGATTATTCTTGGTTGGCAGGTTTTTCCTTTTTAGCACTTTTAATATATCATCCCGCTCCTTTCTGGTCTGCAAAATTTCTGCTGAAAAATCTGATGATAGTCTTATAGAGGTTCTCTTGTAACAAATTGTTTTTCTCTTGCTGCTTTTAAGATCTCTCTTTGTCTTTAACTTTTGACAAATTACTTATAATGTGTCTTGGTCTTTATATTAATTTTATTTGGTATTCCTTGTGCTTCCGGGAGTTTCTTTCAGGGAGTAACTGGGAGATGGGCATTTATGCTTGCTGGTTGCTTGCTGGACCCAGGTGTATAGCCACAGGGGGTGCTTCTGCTCCTGTTTAAAAACTGCTTCTTTGCTTGTTATAGTCTTGTGGGACTCATGAATGGAAGCCTTATTGGCTGTTAGAGCTGGGTGATTTGATGATCTGTCCTGGGGCAGTAGCATAAAAGTTGGGGTGCTAGATGTGTAGACAAGCTCCTTCTAGGGAGATACTGGCAACTTGGGTTTATTGTTGGAGCAAGCAGGAGGGAGAAGGTGATGGAAGTGCCCAATGGCTCCCCTGGGCTCCAGGGAGGATCACAGCCAGCCCTTCAATGTATGCTAATTAAAAGTGGGGGGCTTCCCTGGTGGCGCAGTGGTTGAGAGTCCGCCTGACGATGCAGGGGACACGGGTTCGTGCCCCGGTCCGGGAGGATCCCACGTGCCGCGGAGTGGCTGGGCCCGTGAGCCATGGTCGCTGAGCCTGCGCGTCCGGAGCCTGTGCTCCGCAACGGGAGAGGCCCGCATACCGCAAAAAAAAAAAAAAAAGTGGGGACTCTCAGTCAGCAGCATGTAAAGTGTGCAATTAAGCCCCTTTCAGGGAAAAACTGAGAGATCTGTGTTTTTGCCTGTTCCCATTACGCTGAGCCCCAGGGGCATAGCCTCTGCAAGTGCTTGTACCAGCACCAATTAAGAACTGCTTCTATGTTTACTTACTATGTTTGCTTACCATGTTTCAGTCCTGTGGGACTTGTGAATACCAGCCCCATTGGCTATCAGGGCCAGGCAGTCTGGAGACCCATCCATCAGGCAGCAGCTGCAGAAGCTGGGGTATCAAGCATGTGTACTCTCCTTCCAGAGAGATGTTGGGAACCTGGTTTTATTGTTGCAGTGAACCCCTTTGATTCCTTTTAGGGTGACTGTTTCCTCCTATATGTTAGAGGGTCCCTTTCTCATTAGTAATCTGTTTCCATATCGAATTGTGGTGTGGGTTAACAACATAGTGTAATTTTTTTTTTTTACTAATTGTAAACGTAATACACGCTCATTATGGAAAATCTGGGAAACATACAAAGATATGAATTTGAAAAGTTAAATTACTCATCTAGAGAATAATCATTCTCTAAGTTTTATTTTATTTTCTATTGATTGTCATTTTACTCCAATAGAGACATTTTGAAAACCATGCAGTGAGGATGTATTGCACACGTAAGTTGTGTATTATTACTATTTTTCTTATTATTCCATAATGATTTTCCTATGTCATTAACATTTCTTCAAATATATTTTAAATTGCTGTGTAATGTTTCATAGATAATTCACATGCTACATAATTTATGTAACCACACCCTTATCATTGGACATTTATGCTATTTCAAATTTTGTTTTTGTAATTATGAATAATACCAGGATGAACATTGTCTAAATTTGTGGTTATTTCTTTGGAATAGAGTCTTAGAAGAGGTACCACTGGATCAAATTATGTGAACATTTTCAGTCTGTTGACATATATTGCCAATTGCTTTCCAAAGAATTTAACTACCAGCTGTGTAGAATGCTGCATCACCCAATGTGAGATTATTTGAGTGGAATTAGTGTTGAAAGATATATTGCTGCTGTAACAATGCCACAAACTTAGTGGTTTAGAAGAACACAAATGTATTATCTTAGAGTGTGGATGGCAGAAGTCCTAAAATCAAGGTGTTAGCAGGGATGCATTCCTTCTGGATGCTCTACAGGAGGATTGTGTCCTTGCCTTTTCCAGCATCTAGAGGCTGCCTGCGATCCTTAGCTGGTGGTCCTTTCCTCCATCTTCAAAGCCAGGAGTGAAGAATCTTCACATTTTCTTCTCTTTGATCTCTGCTTCTATCAGCATATCTTCTCTGTCTATGATCCTCCTGCCTCCCTCTATAAGAAGCCTTGTGATTACCTTGGTTCTTCCTGGATAATCCAGGATACTCTTTCCAGCTCAAGATCCTTAACTTAATGACATCTGCAAAATGTCTTTTGCCATGTAAGGTAATGTATTCACAGGTTCTTGGCATTAGGACATGGGCATCTTTGGGAAGCCATTATTCAGTCTAACACAAAAGGTAAAACAAAATTTGACTTACTATTCCAACATGCAGTTTGCAGAACTGCTCATTACTATACTGGTCTTCGTGTCCTGATAGTTCAGAAAACTTTTCATCAGGATTTTTGCGTGGTTGAAGAAATAAAACATAAAGGAATGTATTTAAGTCCCTAATGAGGAAACTGAGATTCAGTGAGGTCATGAAACATCTCCAAAGTCAAATGGCTAGAAGGTGAAAGATCTACATTACCTTTTTTGGTTGTTTATTTCTTTTTGGTTATATTATCTTCAGTTAAAAAAACTAAAGATGTGTGTATCAAATCATCATGTTGTACATCTTAAACTTACACAATGTTATATACAGTTGTATCTCAATAAAGGTGAAAAAACCCCTAACAATATCAATACCAAAATGTATAGCAAGTTTCTGGCTTTAAAAAGTTAGTTGCCAATTGTATAATATCATTACTGTTATAAAAGTGGCCTATTTTCATGTCAGCAATATTGGCACAGTACAGAAACAGTTGTGGGAGGGTGTTCAGGCATGCTGCTTCTCTGTAGAAGGGTGTCGGTGGCACCATCGGTGGCTGCCAGAGTTGATATATATTTTGGCCCATTTATCTTTAGAAATCATATACCTTTCAGGATTTTTATACATTTAAACTTCAAGAAGAAATATGTGTTAGTTAGAGGAAAGCAGGTTTTAGTGGACCTCATGTGTCAGGAACAAGAGAGTGTTTTATAAATCCTTTCCATGGCATTAGCTACTTCTGGGAAGGTGTAAGTCCATCTAAGTATATAAACCATGGAGCATCCTTTGGAAAACCTTATAGAGGCCTTATAAGGACAATCAATTCACTCCTATTCCTTCAAAATATTTTTTTCCTTCAAAGTATTAAAGACAAAAATTAATAGTTGGCCATGACTTTAGTAAGCATGTTTCAGAGAAAAAAACCATGAATAATTATCTTTAGCCTTTTGGACCAGATGAAATTATTGTTTCATATCTTCTGGGTCTGTGATTTGGTATAACTATGCATCTTTGCATTAAGCTGTTCTTGCTAATATTAATTCGTACTATTTATATTGATTTTGGTATTTTACTTTGTGTAAGGATTTATATTACACTTTAGAAAAACATCCAGCTAGTGTTCAGTATATATGTCTGGAGCACCAGAAGGCAACTTCTGATCTCCTCCCAAGTATGAGAGTTTTTAGCCGGGCTACTAACTATGAAGATGATAACCAATGATTTAAGAGAAGTGTTGGTGCCTTTCAATGAATGAGCATATGTTGGAGCATCTCGTCAATTTACTTGACACTGTTATCAATACTTTTATGTGCTTGGCTTTCTTCAGGGAGCAGTTCACTTTGACTTGTTTGCCTTCATAGCAAGTTTTATGGAAATCCAAGAAGGCAAGGATGAGAGTATTGACACTATGATAAAGAGGACCTGGTATCTGCTGATTCAGGAACGCAAGATTACTGTTCTAACTGTAGACTCACAAATGCCTTTGAAGAGAGGTTAAAAGTTGGCTTTTGAATCTTAGTCAATTTTGAGGTCATAAAGAAAGGCACAGCACACTGCAAAAAGATGTCCTTGCTTCTATACTCTGCCTGGAATCACGAGAAGAGAAGTCTACAAACATCTTGGCTGCAGAATAGACAGTAATTAGTGAAACTGTGTACGTGTCACTAGCAGAGAGATGTTCAGAATTGCCCTTTAGACCTTTTTATCATGCCAGGCAGCATTGATCTTGCCACCTTATAAATAGAAACACTATTATTATTTATCACTTTCTTGATGGTGTTGTGCAAGTCAGGGATATCTAAAAATTATTCAGGCACTCATATGACATTCCCTTATTCTTTATTAGAATACTAATTTCCAGTCATTATCTTCTGATTCAAAGTCAACAACGAGTCTTGTCTCCACTTTGATTTTTTTTTCTGTTATTTCACTGGAAATCTGGTTCAGTTGATCTTGTGACGTGCTGTAAGCATACCTTCGTTCTACTCTTTGTTAACTCTGCTACATAAGGTGTCCAGTCTCACCAGTCTACATGTGATGACTGCTTATTCAGTGAGCTCCAGCCTGACTCTCCCCTCCTTACCTAATGCTCAGACCCCAAGAGCAGTGAAGAATGAATAAGGGATGCATAGAGCCCAGAGGTCATAGGGCTGGTACCCTCCCAGTACAGGAGGCCAGGGGCCAAGACGGTACTCTTCATGGCTTTCAACTAAGACTCTTACATTTGTGAATAAAAATGAATGAATGAATTCAAGAGGAGGCGTCAACCATTATGGTGAAGATCACCATATTCATTAACTTGTACTGTAAATTACAAGTTAAGAAGAGAGAAAATGAAGAGTTTAGTGAGAAGCAGCATTAATAAGTTATGTTACAGGATCTTGACAATCACGTAGGCAAATTTAATAATTTGACCTATTTATTTTGAATTTTTTCTTCACCAATGATCATGCTATTTCACAAAGAATTTGAGGTAGCTTAAAGGAAGAAGACAACAAAATAAAAATATAAATTAAAAAATAAGGCTAGGTAAAATATTGATAAAAAAGCAAGGCCAGACAGAGGAGAATTTAGAAGATAGAGCAATCTGTGATCTTCATCACTCTGAAGTTACAGGGAGAGAAGAAAAGTGTTCTTTGGTTGTTGCTTCAAAGTCTCTTCCAATGCGTTAATGGGAGCCGGGTGGTCTGGGGAAGTTTACTGTAATTCACTTTACTCTCCGTAGTAAGCCAATTTAATCTTTGCTCTTTAAATAAATATAGCTTTTTGATGGCTCCTTGCTTATTATCCTTTTAACTTATAATATTGAACTTCCTGATTACTGCAAGGGTTATTATTTTTAGCGTCCAATTAAAAGTCTAGGCTACTAGGGACTTTGTAGAGTACAGCTCTTCTAAATCAGCCAACTGGTGGACAATATTCACACATTCTTGGTCTTTGTGAAACAAGTACTGAACGTGCAAATATAAAGGAAAGTGTCACTTTCTAAAATGGCTTATTTCCTATCCTATTTCTGCATGTAATGAACCCAAATGAACCAGCATGGTTCATTTTTATTTTTCTAAAAGTAGCTCCTATTTTATTTTCTAAAAAAGAAATAAAAAAGGAAGAAAAAGAGAAAATCCCTTTCAACTCTCCACCAATTGGCTCAGAAATTAAAGAAAATATATTTTATCAATTTATGAATCATAACAGTTACTTTATTAATGGATTTCTTATAAAGCAAATCCCATTATTAGAGTCCAGAGGTAAAAATTCTGTTTTTTTGCGAGTAAATACTGAATGATCATTTCAGAAATCCCACCTGTGTAAATTAGCAATTAAGTTAAAAATCTAATTGTAAAGTTCAAATTATAGTGCTATTCATCATGGTATAGGTCTTTCAATTCTTTACATATTTTTTTTTTTTGTATTTCAGAAATACCATTAGGTAAGATCTCACTCTTCCAAGATAATAAAAAGCATGTTTAAAAAATGTTAAAATATAGTCTTTAACAATTTTACTGAAAATAGTGTCTAAAATACCCTCTAAGTTCCTTTTGCATATGTTTATTTTTAAAATACATACCTTTTACATGTGTGTGGGTATGTATATTGTTTTGAGTTCTGTGTTTTTATGCAACATTTATTTCTCACATGTAGCTTTTGTTCTTCATACTTTCCATTTTAATGACTGCATAATATGTACATCTGGGATATTTTTGTTTCTTTGAGTATTATATTAACATTGGATATTTGTATTTCTCCTGTCTGTTTTCACTATTATAAATGTATGGCAAATGTACTCATAAGCTTTAGAACATTCTTTTGATAATTTAAATTCTTTGAAAATTATTGATACTATCTTTAGGGCCCAGCATGTGATCAATTTTGGTAAATATTCCATGAAATATGTGTGCTCCACAGTTGTTAAATGCAGCATTCTATACATGTTAATTAGAACATTGATCATTCTTGCTGTTCAAATTATCTTCAATATCAGCATAGCCCAATAGAAATATAATGCTATCCACATATGTAATTCTCATTTTAAGTTTTCTAGCAGCCTCATTACAAAGTAAAAGAACAGATGATATTTATTTTAGTCATATATTACTTCAATGTGTAATTAGCATACAATTGTTAATGAGTTTTTTAAATTTAGCCTTTAACATATGATGTCTGTTTTATACTTACAGCACATCTCAATGCAAGTGCTCTATTTGATCCCTACTTAAATTTCATAAAATTTACTACTGAAAAAGTAAACACAGACTCACATATCCAGATTGTTCCAACTAAATTTGAAAGTTTTCAATACTTAGATCAAGCACCAAAAAATCATTTTCCTTTAATATTTATATTCACATTGACAAAATTGTTTTATCTGTTTTAGAATACTTTAACTTTTGAAGCAAAAGCATATAATTTTCAAAAATATGTCTTTCAAGTTTAATAAATTGACTAATTTTTGTGCCAACTCAGTACTATTAACATCAATTTCAAAGGCGTATTTTTGAAGTTGAAAAGCAATTTTAAATTTATCAACGTTAAGAAAGCATTGTTCAAATTTTCCTGTAGTGTTTGCAGCCAATTCATATAATATTGTCAATTACAATTAAAATCTTTTTTATGTTGATTCATGTTAGAAAAATGTGTAAAAATAAGTATTACAAAACTTGTAAGTTTTGATGTTAACATGTTATCTTATCTGTCTAGCTAGGTTACAATAAGCTTTTTCTTTCCTTGGAACTTGAAAATTTAGCTCGTTCATATGCAGTGTGATACCAGTGAGGAAACATAAATCAAACTCCTCAGGTTTTTCTTTGATTATTGGATATTAGAAAGGCATTTCTTTTGTTTCAAGAAAGTCTTGAATTGGAGTTAACAATACAATAAATACTTGTAAGAATCTTCCACAATTCAGCCAATGAACATTGGCAAAGAACACAAGATAATTAAACTCACTGCTTATTATTTCTTTCAGGAAGTCTATGAATTGGTGATGAATTCTAGCATTTGCACATATATATATGCAATATATATATATATATTTTATACATATAACAATTTTAATAACTGTATGCATGACACTTTTCACAGAGACTCTTTCTGAAAGGTGAGCAAAAATATTTTCAATATGTATCACACACTGGAATGAAGTAATGAGGAAAGCATGAGTATCTTGTTTAAAGTCCAATAAACATGGATTTTGATCTAAATCAACCAGAGCACCATCTGCTGTGGCAAAAAACTAATTTTTTCATATCTGGTAGAAATTTTTCTTTGACAGATATAAAAGATTTGAGAATATCTATACCATCAGTTCAAATTTTTAGGCTGTGAATTTCCAATATTTTTTAGGTAATTGGTAACTCTTTTGAGACAATACATACCCAAAATATTAATTGGGCAGAGTCTGTTATACTGTACGACTCATCTAAAGCTAAAGAGAAGTATTGCATTTCCATTATGTTGGTGTACCATTGTTTAACAAATAATTCACCTCCTGTTGAATTTATGTTACCCCTTTTTTTGGTAGGGTGCTGAGCTTGCAAAACAATGATTTAAAAAAGATCTTTATAGTTTAGGATAACAACTAGAAACAAAGAAAATTTAGTAAGGATGTATTATAGTCTTTTTAATAATTTATATTTTAGTTTCAAAAGAATAAAAAATGCCAATAAGATACCAGGAGAGCTGACGTTAAAAAAGGCTCAGGCACTTAATTTAACTTGACTCTCATTAAAATGATAGTTGTGACCTGTGATATTGTGATTTATACTAAGAAACATGTATTTGGTCTTTTTCCCCATTTCTGGTACAGTACTCCTAAAACCCTTGGAATTTCCTAAGTGGTAAGAGCAATAAAAGTGCCTTTTGTTACGTTAATGAGTGACTTTGGGAAAACACCTAAGGATGGGGGCTGGTTGCCAGTGGAGCCAACCTGTGACTAGATGGTTGGTCCTTTCAATCCTACTCCCCAACCTCTGGGTAGGGGAGATGGGTTAGAGGTTGAATCACTTGCCAGTGGCCAATGATTCAATCAATCATGCCTGTGTAATGAAGTCTCCATAAAAATCTCCCAAAAGGACCGGGTTTGGAGAGCTTCAGTTTGGTGACCACGTGGAGACTTGGGGAGAGTGGCAAGCTTGCCCTATGCATCTCTTCCACTTCCGTGATTTAGTAAGTAAAATGTTCCTCTGAGCTCTGAGTGTTGCTCTAACAAATTAATCCATCCTGAAAAGGGGGTCATTGGAACCTCAATTTATAGGCAGTTGGTCAGAAGTACAGGTAACAACCTGGGCTTGCAGTTGGCATTCTGAACTGGAGGGGGTCCAGAGCCTGCAGTTTGTAGCTTATTGATCAGAAACAGATAACAACCTGGGCTTGCAGCTGGCTGGTGTTTGAAGCGGTGGGTGGAGGATAAACAGTCTTATCCTTGACCTGTGCAATCTGATGCCGTCTCCAGATGGATAGTGTCTTCCAAAACAACATGTTGAGGGCGTAATAAACATTTTGGAATGTTTACAATGAGGCAGGCTAGGTGAAGGTGTGAGGTGTATAAGGATGATGAACAAAACACAGTCTCTGTATTTAAGAATTACACAGAGGGGATCGGCAAGGGCACAGGGAATTAACTAAGGTACGATGAGATGTGTGCTATAATAGTCAGTATAATAGTGGTCAGTATAGGGAAATACGGGAACTGAAGTGACTGAGGAATAAGTGGTTCTCTGTATTGGAGTGTGATGGTGAGAATGGCATGATACACACAGGTGACATTTAGCTGACCTTGGAGGACAGAGGATAAGTGTTCCAGAAAGCAGGGCAGCATATGAAGAGGCAGGGAAAGACCATCTCTTTGACAAAAGTCATCTTCTAGCTAGACAACAAGCCATGACAGTTACAAGTCTATGAAGACTTGAAAGCAGATAAATATAGTTCAAAAGTCTTTTTAATAAAGTGGTTGCAATCAAAGAAGTTTTCTTCCTTTAGTTAGCCAGAAAATTCTTAATAACTCTGTCAAGAAGTGTGTGTTACAGGCCATATCTCATTTATTTTTCACAACAATTCTTTAACATAGGCATTATATTTGTATCTCCATTTTGCTTCTGGAAAAATGAGATTTGGAGAGTTTCGGTGGCTTAAGATGGCTCGGCCACACCTGGTGCTTGAACCCACGAGTTTGTCTGTAAGAACATTCTCTCATCTGCTATTTGGTGTCTAACCATTGAGTTCGGGAGTTTTCCCCTGTACTCTTAGACTTATTTTTAGCCTACTGACATGGGTGGGTGGATGCACGTATATACTGCAGTTGTTTATTATTGCCTGACCACGTGGGTCACATTGCTCATTCTGTGCACATCTTTTGGACTCATTACCCCTCATTCCTCTCCTATTTAAGTTCTGACAGCAAACCTTTCTTGCACTGTTCTCAACACTTTGCCTGTTTTCACTCATTTAATCTTTAGTAACTTGCCCAAAGGCGTACAACTAGTAAGTAGTGGAGCTGGGGTTTGAACCCAGGAAGTAGAACTCCAGAAGCTATGCTCATAATTACTATAGTACACTTAATTTCAATCTTAATTACCCTTCAACTTCCCACACTTGAGACAGACTGTCTCTGTCTCAGGCTGAGCTCCCAAGCTCCATATACACCTAACTTATGACACTGGAATTTTCTACCTTTTTGTGCATGACTGCACTGCACATCTTAACTTTTCTACTCCTACCAGAAGAAAAGCCCAGAGTTACGTAAGCGTCTATGACCAACATCATCATAAACCACGTCTCCTCTCCCTTCAATGTTTGTCACCTGGAAAAAGCTTAATAAATATTTGTGTATTGACTAAGATCATAATTATGAATATTGATTATTCATTATTACATTGTGATAGAAAACATTGATGCCCCCCAGTGCTGTCACCATATGCAGAGCTGGTTATCTTGACCCTCTAGATTTAAATTTTTTAATGAATTCTTTATTTTCATATATTTATATTTACATATATATATATATATATATATATTTGACTTTCCCTTTCCCTTGCTGGCTGGTGGCCTGCAATCACTTCTTTCTTTAATTCATAAACTTTATTTTTTAGAGAAGTTTTAGGTTCACAGCAAAATTGAGCAGAAATCACAGAGTTAGTTCTTATATACCTTCCGTCCCTACATGTGCCCAACCTCCAGCACTATTCACATCCCTCACCAGAGAGGTCCATTTGTTAAAATCGATGAACCTACCTTAACACATCAGTATCAGCTAAAGCCCATAGTTTACATCAGGGTTCATTCTTGCTGTTGTACATTCTATGGGTTTTGACAAATGTATGATGACACCTACCCACCATTTTAGTATTGTACAGAATAGCTTTAATCCTCTGTGCTATGCCTACTCACCCCTCCTTCCCCTGACCACCGCTAATCTTTCTCCTGTCTCCATAGCTTTGCCTTTTCCAGAATGCCCTATATTTGGAATCATTCAGTATGTATTTTTCTTTAAGAAGGGCTTATTTCACTCTGTAATATGCATTCAAATGTCCTCCATGTCTTTTCATGGCTCGATAGCTCATTTCTTTTTAGCGCTGAGTAATATTCCATTATCTGGATTTATCCATTCACCTACTGAGGAGTATCTTGGCTGCTTCTAAGTTTCAGCATTTGTGAATAAAGCTGCTATAAACATGCGTGTGCAGGCTTTTGTGTGGACATAAGTTTTAACTCATTTGGGTAAATACCAAAAAGCGTGAATGCTGGATCATATGGTAAGACTATCTTTAGTTTTGTAAGAAACCGCCAAGCTGTCTTCCCAAGTGGCTCTTGCAATCACTTCTTGCTTTTATCCCTGGCATCTCTAGTTTTCCTCCGTATTTTTTTTATTGTGGTAAAGAACACATAACATGAGATTACCCTGTTAACAATATTTTAAGTGTACAGCACAGTATTGTTAACTCTGTGCATTGTTGTACAGAGAATCTCTAGGGCTTTTCATCTCGCATGATGGATAGTCTATATCCATTGAACAGCAACTTCTCACTTTCCCCTCCCCCAGCCCCTGGCAACCACCATTGTACTTTCTGCTTTTTTGAGTTTGACGACTTTAGATCATCATATGAGCGATCACGCCGTATTTGTTCTTAACACTATATTATCCAGCAATCCCACTTTTTAGTATTTATCTAAAAGAATGTACAGTAGGATCTCAAAGAGGTATTTGCGCTCCCATGTTTATTGCAGCATTATTCACAACAACCAAGAGGTGGAAACAACCTAAATGCCCATTAGTGGATGAATGAATAAAGAGAACGTGCTATATACATACAGGGGGATATCATTCAACCTTAAAAAGGAAGGAAATCCTGTCTTATGTTACAACATGTATGAACTTTGAGGAAATTACGCTACCTCTGTATTTTTTTTTTTTAACTATGTGTACAGGAAGTCTGCTGTGGTTGATATCTGTTTTGGGGTTTTTTGGGGGGGTTTTTTTGGTCATGCCACGGGGCTTGTGGGGATCTTAGTTCCCCAACCTGGGCCACAGCAGTGAAAGTGCTAAGTCTTAACCGCTGGACCGCCAGGGAACTCCCACTGCCTCTGTACTTTTAATCTCTTCTTTTCAACACCCTGTCGTCAGGGAAGCCAAGTCACTAGGCTTGTTAGAATTGTGTCAGTAAGAGTAAATAGATGTGTGAATCTGATCAAATAAATTCTGTGATGCACACACCCACATCTATATGTATGTGCTTAGAGACTTTTCTTGATTATTCCCATTTTCTATTTTTATTATTCATGATATACATTATTACATGATTGCAGTCAATATAAAGAATATAGCTAGGAAACAGGAATGAGCAAAAAATGTTAGTATAAACTGCATGGGATTGAAAATGTGTAATGAACAGCAATAACAGTTTATATAAAATTTGTAGATGAAATCTATTGTTCAGATATCATTATGTAGAGACTCTTGACACCCACCGCTACTAGCTGACAAGCTGTCCTATTTCTGCCTCTGATTGACATGAGAGAGATTGGGAGAATTTTGTTTGCTGTTCAAATAAACTTTGAGGGTTCATAAATTTTAAAACTTCTATCATAGTACTTTTTCATTGCATGAAAGTGTCACCTGAGGGGTTCTCAAATTTTGTCTACATGGAAATTTCAGTGGGTGATAAAATAACTATGTCTTAAGAGATCATTTCCTCTGTCTCTTATCCTTTTTTCCTTCTTTGAAATCCTGTGAAGGGAAGAAAGTATTTCTCCACTTTGCTCCCTGTAAATCTTCAGAGAGCCAATTTGATGAGAACTTTTATAAATTCCCTTCCAAACATACACCCACGCAGCTCCTTTTCAACATGCTTCATGCTTCATTTAATCACAACATTCAGCATTTACTCACTTACCAGGGACTTGCGTTAGCACTTAGGAGTGTGCCCAGGAAAACGTCAGCTGGTCTGGCCCTGTCTTCCTCACTGCCTCATTTGGTCAAGAAGATTTGCAGCGTGAAGACCGGCAGCTTATTTACGTGCCAGCAACTTTTACTTCACTTTCTTTGAGTGCTTTTGGAAGCTCCTCTTTGGGATTGCTGGACAGAAGATGTAAACACCACTCCCCACCTTTGGGTCTTCAACTCACAAGCCAGCATAGTTCACAAAATTTTAAGGGGTTCAAACAGGGGATAATAACATTTAATAACCTAAAATATTGTTGTGATTGGCATGATTGATTTGTTGGTCTAGGATCGAAAATTCTTGTAAACTTAGCTTTTGGGACTGTTTACTTACACAGACTTACAAGGTAATCACCACTGTTAGGCAAATTCAGTCTTTCCTTCCTTCTACACACACACACACACACACACACACACACACACTCACTCACACACACAAATAAGTATAGGTTGGCATATAGAAGCCACTCAATAAATGGTAGGAATTATTATTATTACCATCATCACCATTATTTTTTAACTATCATCTTACTCATCAGGTGAACAAAATTTCCTTTAGGTAGAAATAAATTTCCCCATGGAGTACTGTTTAATCCTTCTCTTGCTGATAATCTTTCTCTTGATGACAAATTTGTCCTTTTCTCATTATGTTAGAACCTATATACCCTTGCCGATGTTTTATAATGCAGGTAGATGCTTTCGTGTTTAGTTGTGTTTTATATTCGCTCTTGTTTGGAACAATTACCTGGAGGACATCAGGCTGCCATGTTGAGCTGTCATGGATGGCATCCTGCACTATGGTTGGGGGCCTGTTGTGATGTGGAAGGGAATGATCTAAGGCTTTTCCCATTTCCCATTCTCCTGATGTTTCGTCACCGCACACACACATTCACTTCTGAGGAATGCTTTACTTTAGGAGAACTCTGTGTCATTACCTCTTCATATCAATATGAAAATAAATCAAGGACAAACAGAGTCTCATATCATATGTCATTAAGTCAAGAGCTCTTAAGCGTGGAGGTATGTCCATCAGAGTCACCAGAGGGGTTTTAAATATGCATAACAAGACCTGAACCAGAATCTCCTGTGAGACCCAGACACGTGCATTTTAACAAGCTCGATAAGTAATTCTAATGTCCAGTTAAAATTTCAAATCACTGATCTAAACCCACAGAATTATAAATATACTCCCATTGCTCAATCATTCACTGAGGCAAAAACATGGACTGTTCTTTCAGGAACTATTTTAATGGCCATCACCTGTTCTATTAAGTCATTCTCTATTGTTTTTCTGTTGTTGATTTCATTGATTCTCATTTTTATCTTTATTATTTCCTTTCTTCTGTTTACATTTGCTCTCTTTTCATTCTTGGTTTTTAAGATGGAATCTTAGGTCACTGATTTGAGACTGGCCTTCTCCTGCCTTTGGGCTTGGACTGGAACTTACATCAATAGAGTTCCCAGTTCTTAGGCATTCAGACTCACACTGGAACTATACCAACTAATCCTCTGGGCTTCTAGCTTGTCTACTGCAGATCTTAGAACTTCTTTTCTTCTTCCAGTTTTATTGAGTTATAATTGGCATATAGCACTGTATAAGTGTAAGGTGTACAGCATAATGATTTGACTTACATACATCATGAAATCATGACCACACTAAGTTTAGTGAACATCCATCATCATATAGATACAAAATAAAAGGAAAAAAATATTTTTCTTTGTGATGAGAACTCTTAGGATTTACTTTCTTAACAACTTTCATGTTTAACATACAGCAGTGTTAATTATATTAATCATGTTGTACGTTGCATCCCTAGTTCTTATTTATCTTATAACTGGATGTTTGTACCTGTTAACTACCTTCATCCAATTCCCTCTTCCCCTACATCCCGCCTCTGGTAACTTCAAATCTGATCTCTTTTTCTATAAGTTTGTTTGTTTGCTTGTTTTTGAAGTGTAATTGACCTACAACACTATGTGAACTCCTGTTACACACATAGTGATTTGATATTTCTATATATTTTAATATTTGATATTTCTATATATTGATATTTCTAGCATAGTGATTGGATATTTCTATATATTTCATAGTGATTGGATATTTCTATGTATTTATCACCATAAGTCTGGTTGTCATCTATCACTAAGATGTTACATAGTTATTGACTATGTGGTTGTCATCTATCACCATACTAAGATGTTACATAGTTATTGACTATGTTCCCCACACTGTACATTTCATCCCATGACTCATTTATTTTGTAACTGGAAGTTTGTACCTCTTATTCTCCTTTATCTGTTTCATTCATCTTCCACTCCCTCTCCTCTGACAACTACCCGTTTGTCCTCCGTATCTGTGACTCTGCTTACGTTTTGTTAGTTTGTTGTATTTTTAGATTCCACATATAAATGAAATCATACAGTCTTTCTCTGTCTGACTTATTTCACTTAGCATAATATCCTCTAGGTTCATCCACATTGTTTCAAGTGGCAAGATTTCATTCTATTTTTATGGCTGAATAACATTTTATATCTCTATCTATCTATCTATCTATATATATATATATCACATCTTCTTGATCCATTCATCTATCGTTGGACACTGAGGTTACTTCCATATCTTGCCTATTGTAAATAATGCTGCAATGAACATAGGGGTGCATATATCTTTTCAGATTAGTATTTTTGTTTTCTTTGGCAAAATACCCAGAAGTGAAATTGCTGGACTTATTAACCTGGAAACTCTATGAAGGAAGGAACACATTTTGTCGTTTTACTGTTATTCCCAGAACCCAGTAGATTTGCTGGCCCATGGTGGAAAAGCTGATATTCTCTATTTTAAGAAATAAATAATATTACCCATAGAGTCCTATGGACAATATTATATTGCATAGATGATGTTGTCCTCTTCCAAACCATTGGTGTCTTCCTTCTTGGAATTCCAGCATTTGAGCCTCTCTTTGGACACTTAACTCTGAATTTCTGTGGCCATTAGTTATCTTTTCATAACCTGGAACCTGGGTCTATGAATCTGCACTCAGAGATTTCATTTAGTGGCAAGCATGAATCTGTGCACAAGGCATGGTCTGGCATCAGTAGAGAATCCACATGCAAATCTAAAAAGTCCATGTCCTTTGTACTCTTTCTCCCCTCCCTCCATTTAAGCATCTTTTCATTACTTTTCTCATTTCAACATCTTTCTTTGGAAAGACATGATGATTTGTAAGTTTTAAAAAATAAATCACACACAACTCCTGGAAAGACACATTTGTGCTCCAAACCCAGGCTTTGAAAGACAAGGTATCTGATCTCCAGAGGGAGGGTAAGTGAGTGATGGGAGATGAATTGGGGCATGCTTTTATGGTGAGAAGATTTTCAAAAATGAGATCATATCAGTAGCCAAGAGACGGAAACAAACTAAGTATCCATCAAAAGATGAATGGATAAAAAAGATGTGTGTATGTGTACAGTAGAATGTTATTTGGCCAAGAGAAAGAAGGAAGTCCTTTTGTGACAACATGGATGGACCTTGAGGGCATCCTGCTAAGTGAAATAAGCCAGACAAAGACAAATACTGCATGGTATCACTTATATGTGGAATATTAAAGAAAAGAAGTCAAACTCATAGAAGCAGAGAGTAGAAAAGAGTTTGCCAGGGCTGGAAGTTGGGGGAAATAGGGAGAGGTTGGTAAAAGTGTACAAACTTTCAGCTATAAGATGAATAAGCTCTGAGGATCTAATGTATAACATGGTGACTGTAATTGAAACTTAACACTGTATTGTATAATTGAAATTTGCTAAGAGAGTAGAACTTAAATGTTCGCACCAAAAAAAAAAAAAAAGATAAATATGTAAGGTGATGAATGTGTTAATGAACTCAGTGGAGGGGAATCCTTTAACAATGTATATGTTTATCAAATAACTATGATGTACACTTTAAATATCTTAAAATTTTGTACATCAATTATACCTCAATAAATCTGAAATTTACAAAATGGTATTATTTGATTGGAAAAGCACAGTTACCATGTTGATAGGATAGAATATTTAAAATCGAGATTATATTGGAAAATCTGGGAATATTTCTTTTGGGGGTGATCTGAAATAATCTTATCTTTTAGGAGGCTTGTCTGAAATGACTGTGTTTATTGACACATACCTTTTTTTCTTCTCTAAAATAAATGCAATTTCCCCCTTTTGTCCATGAAAACACATTTGAAATAGTGTTATGTGTGGGTTAAGGGCTTGTTCATTGATTTAGTCTGCAAGCTTTTAATGACATTCTACTAGGAGCTAAGTAGTGTAACATCATGTGAGCTGCTGAATTTCTCTAAATCTCAGTATTCTTATTGACAAAATGGTGATAATAACAACAACCTATTCTGTAGCATTATTGTCATAGGGTTTTAATGGAACAACGCATGTGAAACGTTAAACATGGTGCCAGTTATGGGAAGAGTATCCGATCAATGCTAGATGTTAGATCCTGTGGACGCTTAATGCCAAAGAGCAAGAACCTCACTTCCAATTCTGATAAATCTTTAGAGCTGTAAACCAGGTCAGGACGAAGTGCTAACATTTATGCTTTAAAAATCACGTGTGAGCTTCTCTTTTTCTATTTTTGTGCTCTTTCTCAGGCAGTTACGTTAGGTAACTGAAGAGAGCGTTTCGATTTTTTAAAAAAGCCTAAGAAGATAAACAATTACTAAAAAGCTTTAGGATTTAATTCTCGATCATAAAGAGTAACCTGAGACGTAAAAATCTGGGAAAAAAAAAAAAAAAGCAAGCATATGGTACCTTAAAGTACCGTATTCTAGTTTCTGATCGATATCAGAGCCCAGTAGGTGCTGCTGGGTTTTTAATCAGCAATAAGTTAAGCTTCCAAAAATTGCATCTCTTCTCAATAATTCAATAAGATGAGGTTATTTTTTCCAAGGATATGATTGGTCCTTTCAGCAGAGGGGTGGAGAGAGCAGGAAAGTCTAGAAAATGAATACCTTTCACTTGGTACTGTTTAAAATCAGCTGAAGTAACAGAGTAACTAGTGTTGCTTTTGGAAGAGCCAATAGGAAGGCATCAACAGATCTGAGCAAACCCAGCCTGAGAAGCCCAGGGAAAGACATTTCTTTCTGGCAGGTCCTTAAATTGGTGAGTTTTCATAAGGGGACAAAGTAACAAAGGAACAACAAATTCTAAGATGATTGTCGGGAGAGTAGAACTTTGAGTTGCATCGTCAGTTAAAGGGTATGATGACGATTGCCAAGGCATGATTCGTGGGGCACAGAGACAGCAGTTCTTAATTCACTTTTAGGGGATTTCCCCCTCTTCTGTGTGATTGTAAGAGCTAGGAACAAGTTAGAGCTGAATTTTTCTGAAGATTCTGTCTGAATCTTTATTCCGAATGCCACTGTGTAATTGATGAAGCAATTTGGATTGTTTTTCCTCCTGTTGAGTTTAGGGTGAAATCTATCAACTGATGCTTAAAAGACGCGGCAGAAACAGAATTTCAGATCAGGAATAAAACAAGAAGGCACCCAGCAGTAGAACAACGAGAGACTGTAAAATTGCAGTTTGGGGTCTGTCTGAAGTTTTCTGCCAAAGTAACTGTGTGTCTAGCCGGTTTGTTCCTCCCAGTTATTTTTAAAACCTCTTGTGGTGTGGTTTATTCCTTCTCAAAGGAATGAATAGACTCAGTTGTTGAAGATTCTGCATGTGCTTCATGTTGGCCATTATTATTACTGAGGGCAGCTTCATCACTAGGAATCACAGCTAATACAATCTGATCTGAAGGGATGGAGGCGCTCGGGCCCCGCAGGAAGTGAATTGGGGAAGGAAGTAGGGGATTTCGTACCATTTTTTCAAAGTTATTTTATTTTGCCCAAGTTTCTTTTTACACTAGAATTTGAGGGCAGGGGGAGAAAATGAAATGTCGACCGTGAGGTTGCAGACAAAAAGATTTCCAACTTGAGAAGGGTCTGCAGGTCTGGTGTTCTGTCATGATGCTGGTAGGGGTCCTGAGGTTCCAGCATCATCTCTGGGGTTTGTATTTTCCCATATGTTCTTGAGACAATCTCTAGGCTAGGAGCTACCTTGATGATCTGCAGAGGTTTGGGCTATTTGATTGCTTCCTTAGGAAAGGATCCTAAGGTATATGGCACAGGAAGACCCCTGGGAGAGAAAGAGGAAAAGGTGCCCCATGCCAGAGGTGGGCAGTATTGTCTGGTAGGTGAATTGGGGTGAGAGCTTGGGCCCTTGTTCTAGGAGTGAAAAGTACTGAGGGCTGGGAATTAAAATAGTAATTATTGTATGAAATTTGTACCTCATCTTTTTTGCCTAGGAAAAGTGGTTTGGAGAGAATGTGGGATAAATTAATTTGAAACTCATTACTCAGAAGTTCAGAAAAGGAGAGATGGTTGAAATAGGAGTTACGGGACAGTTGACACTTAAAAAAATGATCACGAACGATTTAATATTAAAGCAGACCTCTCTTGCTTACAATCCTCCCAATGCCTTAGACTTATCAATTTGCTTCAAGCAGAATTGCTTAGGAATCAATTGACTTGAAGGTTATTATTCTCAGCAGACAGTTCAGCCCCTTTTTACATGGCTTAGAAGCTACTGAGTTGAATTGATTGCTCTCTTGCTGGCTTGGTTCTGCAACCGAAAATATTCTTTCCTTCCTTTTTCCCTCCTTCACTTCCTCTCTCTTTTCTTCCAGCCCTCTCTTCCTCCCCATGTTTCCTGTCTTGTTAAGTGGGTCAAACAAACAGGACCTTTATTTTCTTCTCTAGCATCATATTGAACCACAGCAGAAAAACCTGAAGGGTGTTAATGCGCATTTCTGTTTGACAGCCAACCTCAGCTGAGCACTAGTTTTCTTTGCGGCTGTGAACATTTCCCCTGTAGAGAAGGCAAGGATCTCATTAGCACTAACTAACAGATAAAGGTTACCTCTCTGGAGACCTGGATCGCAGGTATTTGGGCTCCCAAATTATTTTTTTTTCTTGACTGCCACTTTGTTAAAACAAAGTTTTTTATCCATTTTTATGTATAAAAGAAAAATACTATATCCTTATATATGCCAAAATCATCCAAATTGCTTCACTAGGATACAGATCTGTTTTACAACATATTAGCATGAGTATTATTACTGCTTGATGAACATTAAGCCCCGGCAGCTGCCGACACAGAAAAACATCGTCATGAAGAGCACGGTTTATGCTGATTGAATTTACACAACACTCAGTGAGCAAGAAGAGACTCAAGAATGGGGGAGAAAATTCCCAAGGTGTCACCTGGGTCCCCGACCTGTGTCTGACACATATCCAAGGCAGTGGTGGTTGAGAGTCCGCCTGCCAAGGCAGGGGACACGGGTTCGTGCCCCGGTCCGGGAAGATCCCACATGCCGCGGAGCAGCTGGGCCCGTGAGCCATGGCCGCTGAGCCTGCGCGTCCGGAGCCTGTGCTCCACAACGGGAGAGGCCGCAACGGTGAGAGGCCCGCGTACCGCAAAAAAAAAAAAAAAAAAAAAAAAAAGACTAGATGCCTCCGCTGCAGGGGGCACAGGTTCGATCGGTCGGGGAGCTAAGATCCAATGTGGCCAAAAAAAAAATGAGATAACATAGGATAGGCTTGGCTAATCTACACACTGAAGAATTGAATATTGACATATTTGGATCATGGAAGAAAAACGTTCAAGTGTTCACCAGTTATTAATTAGAGACTCAAGCATGACTCTGGGAACGTGCTTTTCATTTTAAAGCAGGGGGCGTGGTTATGAGATGGGTCGGGCTGGCTTCTTCAGTTCTGCGGTGACCTCCACGTATCTGCCTTTCAGACCCTGGCGCCGGAGGAGGGCATGGCTTTGAACCACACGGCTCCGGCCCTGGATGAGCGCCTGCCGTACTACCTTCGGGAGGGGGATCCCTTTGCTTCCAAACTTTCCTGGGAAGCGGATTTAGTGGCTGGCTTTTACTTAACAATCATTGGTAAGTTTCCTCGCCTTTTCAGTGCAAAGGCTGCATCTAGAAAATTCATGGGCTGCTATGTTAATTTTGCACAAAGATTCCAACACTTGAGTGGATATTTTGAGATGGAGAGCGGGAGGAAGCAGGAAGAAGGGGTGGCATCACAGAGTTCACACATGTTTCATAGAAACGACTCTATGATCTTTATTATTAGGGATAAATATTCCCTCGATAATCCAAAGAAGTTTTACAGCAAAATAATTTATCTTGAGACTATATTTCATTTTGGTTGCTTTGATAGTAGGCTTGTCTACCAAATGACAAACTTAATGATCATGAGCTCTTAGTTAATTAGAATGCTTTTACTTTTTGAAAAATACTTTTGATATAAGGATAAGAGTATAGTCTCAGAACGGACCTTAGAACTCATCTAGTTTAGCCTCTGCTTTTCACAATGGAGAGAACTCTGTCCCAATGCTGTAGTCAGGATGGATACACTGTGTTTACTTCACCTAAAGTCAGGTCCCACCATGATAGCATCACTAAGTGATTTTGATGAGAGTTGAAAAAAATGTATGAATAATAAACGGAAGTCAGTTCAGGGTCAAACGTTTTCCTGCCTGATCCACAGCATGGTACGTCTGCTTCCAGGCTCTGGTATCCAATGTGGTGGCCACGTGTGGCTCCTGAGTCCTTGAACTGTGACTCTTCCAAATTGAGATGTGCTGTAGTATAAATAGACACCAGATACTGAAAACATAGGACCAGAAAAAATCATGTAAAATAGCTCATTAATAATTTTAAACAATCGACTACATGTCTAACCTATAACATTTGGGGCCTATTAGGTTAAATAAATATATTCTCAAAATTCATTTAGTAATATTTTTACTTTGCTTAATATGACAACCAGAAAAAATTTAACTACATGTGTGGCCCACATTTCTGGTTTCCATGACATTTCTATTGGACAGCACAAGTCTAGGTAATTAGATTCAACCACAGTACTTTTCTTACATTGAAAATCGCTGTTTTAAGTTTGGGTAATCAGTGTGCAGGTGGGTTATGTCTTTAGGTGTGTCTGCCTTTAATCTTTTCAGTTGTTGGGTCAAGCTTTCTCTGTCTCCTTCTCTCTTTCTCTCCCCCTCCTTCTCTCTCTCTCTTTCTCATCTACTTATTACGGGCTAAGACTTTCATTTAACCTCCTGAAATTAGCCAAACTCATTAGAAAAGTCTGGAGACCCCTCTATGGTCAGTGCTTGAGGCAAAAGGAATCCATGAAATTGAATCAGAAATTCCACTGCAAAGGGATTCCCTGGGTCCTTGGCTTTGCTATTAGTTATTATGGTACTGATTTAAATTCTTTTTCTTATCAATGGACCTCCATGTCCTTTCAAACACAAGTATATATCGAGTGCCTATTCTTTGCCACTGTTTAAGTTGCTGGGAATACAGAAGGGAACAAAATGGGCAAACTACTCTCTCCCCGCACAGGGACTACCTGGTAGTAAAATCCACATTGAATTTTTATTAAACATAAGTACTTTCAATGATCAGAAAAGACAGAAAAATAGACATCTTATAAATTGAATTTGTCGCAATCAATTGCAAGGAATGAATTACAAAGTAGCATCTGTAACCTGACATGTTTCTCCAGATGACACAAAATAGGGAGGACGATTAAGGGGTGAAAATCTACAATCATATTCAAATGGGAGTACTGAAGAGGCACCAGATAAAGGGGTCCGCAAAGAGTCCCGGAACAAAGGGAGCCTCAGATCACTCAGGGAGTCGGGGGTGGGGCCAAATGTATGTTCCAGAGCAGTCGTTCGTTCAGGATGAGGCCAGGGTCAGCTGGTGGGGGCTGGACTCATCCTCGACCCAGTCTTGGGTTCGGTGCTGTGTCTGGTTCCCTCCCTCCTGGGGATGTGCCCAGATTCCTTTAAAGGAACCAGAGTGGAATGACATTCTTGGTGAGCTTTGTTAAATACTAGAAGTCTTAGGGAAAACTGGAAGATGAAAAGATAATGTGAGTTTGGAATAGAGGAGAAATAAACTAGAGACCCATTTCCGTCCTCTACTCTTTTACTACAAATACGTAGTTCATTAACGGTCTATATACGAGATTTAAATTTTTTGTATTCATAGAAAGTCAGGATTTTGATCATCAAAAAATGTCCCCCTCACTTTAGCTTTTACCTTCTTAATCTTCTTTTCCTTTAACTCTCATTAAAAATAGGTTTGCATTCTCCTCATACTCCCCTACGGGAGATTGCCTGTGGGAATAATCAACATGCAGCTCTCGCAGAGAGTTAACTATTTTTTGATAAGCTTTGGGCACTGGGTGAAACCTTATGAATCATTAGTAAAGATAATTTAAGAAAGGAAAAATAAGAAAATCAATATTCTCAAAAGAGAAGTAAAAAGACAAAGGATGTTTAAATGAGCTTTGTGTATCAACTGCATATGCATAGTTACTGTTTTTTAATCTTTTTGGATACAAAGTAGAAGGCATGTGTTTATAATTTTTCTAGCCATGTTTTCACATTTTAGTTTCCCAGTGTGCCTTGTTAGCTTGTTTCCTTTAATGCGACATGGGTTTCATTTTAGTTGGTTTAGAATCTCCACCACCTCTTCTATTTTTTTCCTCCTCTGTCTTAAGAAAGCTAAAGAGGTTTTAATAGACCGCGAGGCAGCACTGACTCCTGGGATTCAGAATTTCCTAAGACCACAAACGCAGTTAATGCCTGGTGGTTTCAGACCATCAGCTGAAACACACATTTTTCCCCCTTGCCCCCCCCCCCAATGAATTGTGGTGGAGAAGTAGAAGTTAAGATAGAAAAATCTGGGTTTCTCCTGTTAATACTCTCCTTATTCCTTACTACTAAAGGCAGCTGTACCAGATTCTCATTTATACACAGCTACACTATGAAGCAAGAATTCCTGAAGAAATCTACTCTACATGTTAAGCTATGGAAGTAGGTGTATTCTTTTCTTAACTAAAGTCAGTAGGGATTGGGTCTTTTTGGATTTAAACTGGGTTTGTAAGAACTTTTGAACAGTATCATTGTAATGTCAAAGCCAGTCATTAATAAAAGGATATATAAAAGTGGGAACACATTTATATCATTGTTGGTAGGTTGGTGGGTTGACGGCCACTTTCTCTCCCTTTGGTGGGAGTGGGAGAGTCCATGTTAGCAATCGTCACCCACTTCCCCTTCATACTGAGTCCAGTAGCAGTGGCAGATATCCAGCGTCCATGTCCTCAGGATGCAAAAAAGTCCTGGATGTGTCTCCAGGAGATGACCCTGTCCTTGCAGGAGGTCATGCCAGCCTAATCTGGCCTCTGCTTCTCCTGAATGCTGGTCCCCCCTCAGGAGTCCACAAGAAGAGTGAAAGCACCTCATTTGGTTTGGGTCACTTCATCTTCAGAATTTATCGATAGCCAAGGGGTTAACCCTCCTCATCAGAGGGGAGGAGTTCTATAAAGCTAATACTCTAAAAATGGCTGAGGAGATGCTGCATCCTGGGGATTAGTCCAAGAACTGACCATGGGGATTCCCACACCCTACTGAGCTTCACTGGGAAATTAGTGGTTCTTTTTCTGGGTAAGTGCCGTTTGACCATCCCTGACTCCTATCCCTTTGGAGGTGAACCATCCCTCGCCTGTCACTCACAACTCATGCTTTTTATTTCATCTTCTTGACTTAGATTTTTATTTAGAATCCTCTCGCTACCCTCTAAATCTATGGTGTCCATTTTTTGAAATTGAGAAGTGTTTCATATCTGAGTGAGCTCTAAATCCTAGTTTTAACAATGGAAATTTGTATTTTTCCTTGTAGGGATTCTGTCCACATTTGGAAATGGGTATGTCCTTTATATGTCTTCTAGACGAAAAAAGAAGCTGAAACCTGCGGAAATAATGACTATCAATTTAGCGATCTGTGATCTGGGGATTTCAGGTAACGCAGCCATGCCATTTCTTCTTTGGGGGTTTGAATGTCCCGTTATAAAGTCCTCACTGGCTCACAGATCACCCTACCCCCAGCTTCTTTTGCTCCTCCTTTCACAAATCATCTTTACAGTGTTTGTGGTAAGTCAGCAGAGTGTTGTTTGGCTAAAGAGATCATCCATTTAACATAGATGGAGTCCATTCCATGTGCCGGGCATGGTAGATGCTGAGGATACAATTTGAAATGATACATGAGACTTTGGATACCTCACAGTATAGTGGGCTAAATGATTCAGAAAACAGAAACTTACAGACAGGATTTAGATCACTGTTTTGAGCTCTGTTACTGTCCCTCACTCGCTTAGGGAAATCTGTTAAAATAAACATCAAGGGGGTGAGGTCTTAAGGGTAAATGATGGGTCAGAAAGGTGAGCCAAGGAAGGGGGAACGGTTGCCCTTGTAATGACATATTTAAGTGTGGCTTAGGGACTGACTGCAAGTATAGGAAGCTTCTAGTTCAGTGGTTCTTGACCTTGGCTGCACAAAAAAGTCACTTGGGGAAATTAAAAACAAAAACAAAACAAAAACAACTCACAGCTGGGTTTCATACCCAGAAATTTTGCTTTTAATTAGTTGAGAATGTTACCTGGCCATCAGGTTATTTAAAATTAGAATTTCCAGGTAAATTTATTGTGCAGCCAAAATTTTGAACCACTGGTTTATTTCTTGCTTCTTTGGTCTTTCTGGTAACCCAGCAAGGAGGAATTGGAAGAAAATTTCTCTTTAACCGTAATTCATTTTTACAAATATGAACAATTTTGGGTCAGTCACTTCCCTTTACATTTACATAGAAAATTCCAGAGTTGCCTAGATACACTCAAATATGCCTCTGGATCCCCACTTTCTGCTACACAGCGTATGGTTTTAAGTTACTAGAATTAGGGAAATTGAGTTTGAATAGCACACATCAACTCGTCTTTCCACTGGAAATCTTTTAGCAGGGTCTCATCCAAAGCATCCCTTCTAAAATGTTTCCCGGTATTTGTTTCTCTCTTCATAAGTGGATTTTTCTGCCACTGCCAGTCTCTGAAAACAAGTCTTGGTGATGTGTCTACTTACTGAGTCACTGTTTATTACACAGCCATGGATGTGCTGCCCTCTCACTGAGTTTGGATGATCTTGGTTATTTGGGAAGACTTTACTCAGTATGGACAGACTGAAATATCATGACCTCTTTGGGGAAATACACATGCACATTAAGAGGAAAGTGACATATCCGGCCCTTTTCTGTGAAAATAGTCGCGATACGCCTCAGAGAATTTGCGAGG
Organism: Aethalodelphis obliquidens; assembly: GCF_003676395.1. NCBI lineage: Eukaryota > Metazoa > Chordata > Mammalia > Artiodactyla > Delphinidae > Aethalodelphis > Aethalodelphis obliquidens. The sequence goes on from NW_020837975.1 coordinate 18,006,646, forward strand.
CTGCAAAGTGACTGCCATTCTCGTTTTGGCCACGCGATGGCGGTGTCGCAACATGAATGATGGCTCTCCGGTCAGCTCACCATGCTGCCCCCTAGTGGTTCTCTCGCTGGTACTGAACGTAAAATGCTTGAATGAAACCTGCCATTTCAGTCACGTCCTTCGCTTATAACCGACTTATGCTTAAGGCTGAATTAGACTAGGTTTGAATAAAAATGTCCTTAGTTGGTCAGATACATTGAAAATGCTTTCAACCAAGCAAGTCTGCTGCAGAATTGCATAAACCACCTCATTACTCTGTATATATCTTTAGAGTAATTCACCAGAAAGCATGGGTTAGTTTTCTCTGATCAACTCAGATCATTTTTTGCAACCTCTGGTTATCTCTTAAATACATTTTTTCCTTCCAATAAACCTTAAAAATTTTTATGTCTTTTTAATTTTTTTTCTTGCTTCACTATATTCCATTATAAGCACCTTGAATAAACACATCCTAGAGACCAGATGTATGTCATCTATACAACTAATATTTATTGTTTAAATATCAATGGCTCTCAATCATGTATATGTATTAGAATCACCTGGGGAGCTAAAAACAATATATTGTGACGGCCCAGCCAGATAAATGAAGTCAGGTAAATTAAATCCAGATAAATTAAATCAGATTATCTGGGGGTTGGAGCTCCGGACACTGATATTTAAAATTAAGCAAAGCAAAGCAAAACAAAACAAAACTCCTCCAGTGATTTTAATGTGCAGCTGGGTTTAGAACCATTCTACCTAGTGGAGGAGGGAGAGACCTTTCCAAGAGGTTCATCAAAACCCTTTGGCATCCCGAAGGTTCTAGATGACATCCCATAGGTTCATCAAAAGCTCCACTCCAGAAAGAAGCCTAAAATACCTTTTGCTGATGGATCCCAGGCACAACAGACACAAATTTTGCTCCATCGGAGTCACATTCAATTGTCTTTTTTGCTGTCTTTAGCACCCACCCAGCAGACACTCAATTCAAGCTCTGAGTTTGCTGTCTCCCCTGCCTAGAATATTTTCCCTCTAGATGTTTGCTCGAGTCCTCAACCACTGATTTAGCATCTACCTAAACATCACATGCGCAGAGAGGTCTTCCCTGATCTCCTGATATAAAACAACCATTTCCGTCTATTTCCTTCCTCTGCTTCATTTTTCTTCCCGGAACTCATCATGACCCATCAGTCCATCACATTGTATCTTATATTACAAATTATTTGTTTCTTTTGCCCCCTCTATCTATTAAAAATGAATCTGTTAATCTTAGTCTCCACTTTGTCCTCTGGCACCTTGTTGCATCCTGGGCACTAAATAGTTCATTTGTTAAACAAAACACGAATTCTTTTACACTGGGTTTCCTCACTGACAATGGGTTGTAGACCCAATAGGACTGGGAAGCTCTGATATGAGGGTGCCCAGTCTAGCCAGTTGGAGTATGAGACCAGCTGTGTAGACCACTAGAGGCGATGTATGTCTAACTTAGAAAAGCACCCAATAAATATGTGTTAATTGACTGAACTAACAGTGTACCAGGTACGGGGCACACCTGGGAGGGGTGGGGAAGGCTGGCCCCTGCAGGCTGCCAATGTCAGTGACTTGGTTCTTCTAATGCATTAAGGTTGGGGAACCCTCTTTTGACAGATGGATCAGATACAGATTTTGGAAAGCTTCCTCAGCCATTTCCTTCAAAGAGGGGAAGATTGAATGCACAGCTGGATAAGGCGGGTGCAGGGCATGAATTAAAGTAGAAGATGACTTCCTAGAAAGTAAACAAACAAACAAACAAAAGGAACTGATGAAGCCTGAAGGAATAAATAGTTTAAATCCCAGAAATCTGGGTCTGGCTGTAAACAAACTGGGCCTAACATTTCCGAAAAGAGCTCTCTGTGGTCTGCATGGGATAAAGCTCAACAGCGAGTTGCGGTAGGCGAGGTAAATTTTAACCGAAGGGAACTTCCCTTGACAAGTTGCTTGGCGCTCCAGTTGTAGGCAAACCGTTCACCATCATCTCTTGCTTCTGTCACCGCTGGGTGTTTGGCTGGATTGGCTGCCGCTGGTACGGATGGGCTGGATTTTTCTTCGGCTGTGGAAGTCTTATCACCATGACTGCTGTCAGCCTGGACCGGTACTTGAAAATCTGCTATTTATCGTATGGTAAGTAGGAAGGTTTCTATTCCCTGAGAGTCAAATCTAGGTGGATTGTCAAAGCGGTGCAAGTTTTACCCAGAGGTAATAAGGATTATGAATAACCTCAGAGACCAGGAGTATTTCTACTTATAGCTTATCTTGTTCTAACCTATGTTTAAAGATTGGAACCTGTGTCAATGTAGGTTTCTTTAAATACTACTTTTATAGGAATGTCTGGTGTTTGGCTATGATGCTTTTAAAAGTATCGTTTTTCTGTCTAAATTGTGTAAGCTTTTACCGTGTTATGCCATACAAGCAAAAGAATGCATTTTATACATTGAAAGGATGTTGGGTCCAAGACGTTTAGCTGGTTCCCCAAGTAGTAAATATAATTATATGGAAAGATGTTTCTGGTTCTCCTTTAGCACTCAGGATCCCTATGACTGCAGAGAAGAGGAATTCTCCTCCAGGTTAGAGAGCCGTGCCTGCAGGAAAGGACACACATACAGAAATACCGCCCAACATTCTTTTTGTGGTCTTGGTAGGTAGAAAGATGAGTAGCTAAGAGAACTGGCCAGGGGTGAGCCAGCAATAAACAAATTTTCAGAGGCTAAAGATTTTTCTTTAACGATAAAACGATTCTACGTGTGAAAAATTAACTTTTCGTACTTTGGCTTCTTGGGGCTCTGGAAATCTATTGAACCCAAAAGAGAAGGATTTGGGCCCCTTAAATTTAATACTGAGAACCAGGTGTAACCAGGGAATAATATTGGTTCCCACCACAGCGGCTTTGTTTGTTAATCTCAATCAGCTTGATTGTGTGACCATGGGGACAGACTGTGGCCTGGAGCCTGAAATGGGAAGGATCAAGTTGATGTGACACTCTCAATGGGGTGGAATTTCTCTTTATATTTTAAAAGTTTACAGTCCTAAATTAAAAAAAAAAAAAAAACATGCAGGGGGTCAGGGCAGGGGTAGGGTCATGGCCCAATGTCTGCACCATCCAGGCTCACCTTTAAAAATAAAAATTGCATCTTTTTCTAAACAGCTTAAAACTTGCAATGGAAATAGCTTGAATCAAAAATTCCAATAAAATACAAAAAATACAATTATAACTATGCTGGATGATTTCAGATTCAATATTTTTCTATAAACTTATTTTTGATCATATCAAAAATAGATTTTAAATATAGATTTTACAGACAAAAAAGCAAAAGTTCCATTTCCTGAGAATATTTGAGGAATACTAAACCTCGATGTCTCTGCTTTTTAAATATTCTCCTGACTTTAGGCTTTGGGTCAGTTAAAGAGATGGTGCCGCCCATCCCCAGAATCATTGCAGGGCATAATTCCTATGGGAACGATATATTTTTTTCCAGCTTCTTCTAAGGTTGATTCTCGATAGTCTAGTTTCATCATTTGTTTTGTCGCACAATTAAACACTCCACACAGTGTCTTGGAATGCTGGAATTAGAAGGTCGCTTGGGGACATGTAGACCTTTTTCCCATGTAATGTGATAAACTGTTTTAAGGCATCCCTGACAGACAGCCACTTGGCCTCTTCTTGAATAATTCCAGTGACCAGTGACGGGGAGCTTACTACTGCACAAGGCAGCCCATTCTCGGATTGGTCTGCTCTCATTGTTACAATGTTATTCCTTATATTAAGACAAAACTGCCTCCCAGTAACCTCCACCCATTGGTCCTAGTTCTGACTGCTGGAGCATCACAGAACCAATCTACTAATCTACTCCCTCCTGTACTTGACAGCCTTTCACCATAACCGAATGTAAGTATAAAACACCTCACTAAGTAACCCTAACCATAAATGCTTCTACGTATGCCTATGCACATTCCTATAAATATATATAATTATTTGTGCCAGTGTCTTCTCCATTAGAGTGGAGAACTGAGAGCTGACAGATGTTGTGGCTACGTAATTGTTACCCCTCTCTGGTGGGTCCGTGAAATTTGCATTTTATGGCACTGTATGTTTGAAAAAATAGAGACAAAGGAAACAATCTGTTATATTTCTTCTTAGCGCCAAATAAGACAAACACAGGAGTAAATACTCGTGTTAGTGCAGTTCTTCATAGTTTGCAAAGGAGGCCTGGCATTGTTCATTTCACCCGTACCAAAATCTGTAAGCAGTATATCTTTATTTTCTCCATTTTACTGATAAGAACACTGACGTCTGGAAAGGTTACAGGAAGAGGGTCAAATACTAGAAATGAGAAGCATTAGGCCCTTCTGATTTCCCAGACCTCACATGACACTAAACAGAGGCAGGCCTTGAGTCTGTGCTGAAGAAATCATTTGGCTTTTATTAAGCATGTTTTGATATTTCTTCTCTGCTACCAAAAAACAAGGCAGTTAGGGGTTACTTCTCTGGCCCTTTGGGTTTCAGGCAATAACCGGTATGGAGGTAATTTCCCCTGCAGGCTGAAACCCTAGATCAGGCTGACCTGTCTTAGGTGGTTGTATTGAACTTTTGCAAATGATCACTAGCGCTTTACAGCTTTCCTTAAATGACTGCACTGTTTCTGCCTCTTGGAATTCTCTTTCGGCGAATGGAAACTAGTGCTGAAACACAGACCTCATTTTTTGTTGTTGTTGTTTTACTGGAAATATTTTCACAGAATTTCTTTTGCAGAACATGATATGATCTACCTAGATTCCCCACTTCTCCATCTGTGGCTGTGTGAATGTGACTGTCGTATTAATAACATTGGAAGATTCAAAATCTCCTCTCACCCAGTGGGGTCACCCCATAACGTCACCCCACACAGTCATGACCGTGGCACCAACACCCACTCCACGAGTGCTTAGGTGAGAGGCACACGAGCTTTTAGGAAGAAGCATATTTTAAAGATACGGGCAGTGTCTTATCACTTCTCCCGCAAAGGACTCTACCTTAGATAAACCCTTAACACATGCTTTTTTGGGCTCCATCTTTATATTCTACCAGTTGGCCTCTTGTCCTGGATAGGATCTCAAAGATCATTCCGGATGTTTTCCCAAGATCTTCCACTGTCTTCAGCATCCTCTCATCTTTTTTACTGCCACCTCTCCCCAGCTTTTGTCACTTCCCCCTCCCAAGGCTCCCAGATGCCTAGAGAAAACCTTCCCTGTGAAATCACTTCCAGTTTTATTCTCTTGGAAAAAGGGCCCAAGCTCTGGAACTCTCTTCCCTCCACCCTACTCTCCCTCCGGCTTTGGTTACTGTGACCACTTCTCCCAGAATCCAATGGATTAACTCTTTGGATGTGGAATTTGACCTATGGAAGGGAGGTATCTGGGCGGAGGGTAGATTACATCCTGCTAATGCTATTCTTCCACCTCCAGGGGTTTGGCTGAAAAGAAAGCACGCCTACATCTGCCTGGCCGTCATCTGGGCCTATGCTTCCTTTTGGACCACCATGCCCTTGGTAGGTCTGGGGGACTACGCACCTGAGCCCTTCGGAACCTCGTGCACCCTGGACTGGTGGTTGGCCCAGGCCTCAGTAGGGGGCCAGATTTTCATCCTGAACATCCTCTTCTTCTGCCTCTTGCTCCCAACGGCTGTGATCGTGTTCTCCTATGTGAAGATCATTGCTAAGGTTAAGTCTTCCTCCAAAGAAGTAGCTCATTTTGACAGTCGGATCCCTAGTAGCCACGTGCTGGAAATGAAACTGACCAAGGTAACTGTGTCATAATTTACAAACGTGTTTTCTAATCAGTTAAAACTTAATAGGGCAAAGAGGACAGAGAATGTTGGAGACTGGGAGAACTCCGAATGTCCACTGTTTATGTCCTTATGAACTTTGTTATTATTTATTTAAACCTTTGTAGTATCTCTTCCCTCTGTCTCTATCTCCCTCTCATTTACACACACACACACACACACACACACACACACACACACACGTCTAATAGCTACCGAATTTATACAATGGATCTACTGGGGGCTTTTTCTTTCTATTGAATAGGATATCATTGCTTCTTATAATTATTTCACTAATAAGAGTAATAACTTTTATGATTCATAGAACGCCTCACAGTATTTACTGTCCTGTATGGACTTTGATGGGCATGATTAGGGACATTCCTTATTAACAGAGTCAGAGCTTACCATGTCTGCTTTCCTATGGGAAACCCATCTTCACACAAGGGCAATTTCTGCAGCATTGAGTCCCTTGGCAAATGCTAGCCTCAGAGTTAGCAGCTCTTCAGATATTGTGGTGTAAGGAGAAGAGCAGACAGTTTGAAAACGGATGAGAGTTTGGATTCTATCACCGACACTTGCCAGGTTTGTGACCCAGAGACAGATACTTAGCTTCTTTGAATCTCTACTTCCTCACTTGTGTAACAGGGATAGTAACATCTATCTCTCTGGGTTGTGGTGGGGAGTCAATGAGATAAACATGTTATCCTGTCATCGGCTGCGTGGATGATGTTAAAGGAATCATGATTCCTCATGTCTCTTCTAACTTTTAGGAGGTCTGGTAAGGGCTAAGGCAGTGGTCTTTACACTTCCATCACGTTTCACCCTTATATCGAGGAAATAGTTTTCAGCACATACTCTCAAACTGAGTTTTTAATATTAGCACACCCTAGTTTCCATCTTATATTTGAAAGATAAAAATAAATGTAGATTGAAGTTCTAATCATTCTTCTGGTGTCCCAATCCATCATGTTGAGTGATATCCACCTTCAAGTGTCCTCACAGCCTACCCTGGAGACCACTGGCCTTAGGGACCAGGAGTAACACAGTTCCCTCCAGACCACAGGTGGCTACCTACTAAGTCAGGACTTTTGTCCTAGTAATAGTTTTCTCTCCAAATTTCAGATTTTTAGATGTTGTGCAAGGACCTCTTGGTTGCACAGTGAGAGCTAGAGGTTCTGGTTCCTTTACTCCCTAAACTCCACATTTGCGTAGAAGAAAGTTTGAACTTTTCATCACTCTAAATCTATACTGATCACCTAAAAATGGAGCTGTTCTACCTGGACAAATATGCAGCATCAGGAATCATGATCAACTTCTAGCTTACAATGGGCTGTTATGTAAGAAAAATATTTCCATAAATTCAGGATCATGAATTAAGTTCTTCATTTCTAGCTCTTCCTTTAGCTCCTGTCTGTGATGTAAAAAACCAACTAATGCCAATAAATTCATCCAAGTTAAATGTGGATTCCGTTTCATCCAAATCCTATTCGGTACCAGGTACTGTTCTAGGAACTAGATGAATGCAACCGAGCTAAAAGTATTTGTGTTCAGTAGTTCGTGGAAGTATGCCCAGGGAACCACGTGATGGCTGTCACATGGGGATGTGATCTCAGTTGCATTCCTGTAGTGTGGCATGCCATGAAGCTGCCGAGATGTCATATGATGTCCTCTCCTCTTCCCATCCTCCAAGGTTACTGGCCTTGAGACACTTGTCTGGGTGAATCTGGGTCCTCCTACCCATGAGGCCCTTCTCCCGTTTCTCTGAGGCAATCACTCATCATCCTCTCTCCTGTTAGTTGAACTCCTCAACTCAGCCCACTCAAAGCCAGCTTTCACCAATACCCTAGCATCTGGTTCTTCGTGTATTCTTGAGGGTGGGCAGCTCGTTAGTCAGAGCTCCTAAAGCTCGTTATACATACACGGGGAAGCTCAGCATATAACATTTAATTTGATGCGTAGTTCTTTTGTTTGTTTTTATTAAAAAATTTTATTTTATATTGGGGTATAGTTGATTAACAATGTTGTGTTAGTTTCAGGTATAGAGCAAAGTGCTTCAGTTATACATATAAATGTATCTATTCTTTTTCAAATTCTTTTCCCATTTAGATTATAGGGTTTTGAGCAGAGTCCCCTGTGCTATACAGTAAGTCCTGTTGGTTATCTATTTTAAATATAGTAGTGTGTATATGTCAATCCCAACCTTGATGTGTCATCATTCTCCTTGCCCTGCACTGTGCAGATCAAATAGTCAGGCTCACCCAGACCAGATTTAATCAAAGCAATGTTAGAGGAAAAGCGTAGGCATATATGTGTATGATTTTACTTTATATATGACTTCTAACGTGTATTCTCATTATATTATACATGATATCTATAGTATATGTTACATCTTGACTTCATTTGTATATATAAAACCTATATTAAAATAACCTAAACATACAATGCTTCTAATTATTGACATTTGTGCAAAATATTTAAGTCAAAATTCAACCTACCTTGAAAAATAAACAGAACTTTCTACTGTGGCACATTCTGTTCTAAATTTAAACTATTTTCAATTACTAGTTAATTTTGATTTTTTTTGTAGTGAGTAAAAGTAAGTAGAAAAACCTTCACAGGCCTTTTCATAGTCTTAGAAGCCTTGTCCTGCATTCAACTACCTCTCAGGATTGGCCCTTTGCTTGTTCATTTGATGCTTCTGATCTTCATAATGTCCTGGTCTAAAAGCTTATGAAAGGCTACCTCATAGGATTATGGGATGAAAATAATTCATTTCTTTGTGTACTCTAATTATTTCTAGGTAGGTTATTATCTGGGCCTGCATTTTGCCAGTCTGACCTCGCCAACTTAAAAATTGATGTTCCAGCTATAAACCTTTCTCCACATTGTAATTTCCTTCTAATTAATTAAAAAATGGTTTTGCTAGACTTTTATAGCAGGCTGAAATTTCAGACTACAGAAATTGCAGAGGTGTGCAAAAGCAAAAAAAAACCCTACAGAAACCAAAAAAAAAAAAAAAGGAAAGAAAAAACCCTTTCTCTTCATATTCCTATGACTCAGTATAATCTCATTTTTATGCCGGCATTTGACCTTGTAAAACAAACAACGTTACACAATCAGGGTAAATTCAGTTGAATTGGGTTTTCCTCCTCTTCCTAGGCTCTGTGTAAGTTCAGGGAGGTCTTTATAACTCCATGGGACCAATGGGCGGGGGCATCTTGTTTGGTTGTTGTCATTTATTGACCCTAGTATTGCTGAGATAGTTAAGGTTTCCTCTGGCCTCAGGCATCCATTGTCATGGGTCACTTCGCATCTTTCTTGTTTCAGCTATAAGGCCTCTTTAGACTCACTGGAAATTCCAGGTACTTCCCCATCCTTCTTTGGCAACCCATTGGGTGGATGTCAAGACCTTGGCTGGCACCCTGGGAAGTGAGGCACAAGCTGTCTGCTTGTGCAACTGCATTGAGAGTCTATTGTTCCCCCAACCCCTTCCCTGGCCCCCTGTGCTCGGTTCAGTGGAGTATTTTCAGGACAGCTTCTCAAGGTCAGTTACCAGCTCCTCTGATGTCCTCCCTTGCCTTTGGGCTGTAGGCCCTTGACGGACTGTGGGCTCTTGTATCCACGTACGTCCCTTTAACTTGTCCACACTGTACACTTAATGCCTCTAGTCTTGCACATCTCTGGCTGTAGATACTCAAAAATCATTTTTGTCACACTCGAAACCCTCTATTTCAACTATTTCCTCTCTTGTAAGTTTCGAATTTCTATTTTGAAACTCAGAGGCTGAGAAATGAACGTTTTACTTCTTCGGCATTTCTGCTTGTGACAACCTTCATACCAATGCAGTGGACACTCTTGCTGCTGCTATGATGAGGGGGAAGGTGGAGTAACAGGAAGGAAATACCAGAAGTTTCCATTAATTTTTCCGTATATGACTATGCTGCACATCTTGGTACTTCATATTTATTCATTCAGCACACACAGCTCACCTACAATGTCCCAGGCCTATAGTTAGTATCCAGATCCTGTGGACACCTGGGTTGCTCTTTATTTCTCTTATTTCTACCAGGAAACCTTCCCAATCCCTCCTGCTTTGTTGAAGTCCCTCTGCTATGGGCCACCAGAGGACTTGGCATATCCACTTTTCTGAATGACACATCTTTGTGGCTCTTTTTGCAAGATAGTAGCTGGATGAGAGCAAGTGCTGTTTGCTCTGGCTCCCCAGGGCCCGACACCTGCTAGATGCTTAATCAGGATTGCTGGGATGACACATAATTGAATATACTATGTTAATTAACCTAATCACCTTGATCAGTGTTAACTGGTCCCTTGACCCCCAGCTTGAGGCCCTCTGTCCCTTTTATACCTGCAGAGGCATTTTGTTTTGCTTTGTTCTTTCACATTGACTGTGAAGCCTTTTTAAAACTCATCAACGTAAACCTCTGCTTCCTTCAAAAGACTCCCCTCCAGCATTGCTCATGGAATGTTATTTATCATTGGGGGTTCGGCGTCAGAGAACCCCCATGGGGACTCTGAGGGCAGTTAGTGGGAAAGCAGAGCTGTATTCTTGAACCAATTTATTAATTGCTTTCCTCTGGTTCTTCTTACTTGTTCTTAGCTTCAGTGTTACTTTCCAGAGAAGCGTTCTCCAAATTGAATTCACGTCCTCCTATTAAAATGTTTCATTGCCGCTTTTACATTTGCCTTGTAGAACTTGTCACAATTTTTAGTTAATTTACAATAACCTACTTACTTCTGTGATGATTTGTTCCATGTCTGTCTTTACCACTAGTTGATAAGGCCCACAGGGGTAACAAGCATATCTTTCTGTTCACTTTGTGTCCCCAGAACCTAATACAATGCCTCAAACATATACAGATATATTTGTCGATGGAAAGAATTTCAAAGTTCAGTGCCAGTTTTGCCACTTCCCCACTGAGAAATCTCGCAAAGCTGACGCTTGTTATTTGTTTTGGCTGACAGTGGCTGAAACCCTTTCCGGGTCTGAAATTTCCATGTTGAGAAATTGTCAACATTTTATGTCTTGCTGGGGAGCAGCAGGGGAGAAACAATGTTTCTGTGCAAAGATGGCCTCTTGACTTAAAAGATACGCCAAGACAAGTTATTGATTTTCCAAGATTCCCTTGTGGCTAGAGTGCAGCTATGACCCTAGGCTCCAGCTATGGTAGCCTGTCTCAGAAACTAGTGACACCTGGTGAAGGGCAGGGAGATTGCTCCCAAGGACACGGCTACAGCAGCAGGAGTTTGTGTATCAGAACAGGTTCAGGTCATAGTTTTTGGGTATCATTTCTGTCTGCTTGGCCCCGATTCTCAGTTGAGCATTCCCAGTGATGCTCTGTCCTAACCAGTGCATTCCTTTTCTGTCTCACTCAGCTAACGTCCATTTCTGTTGCTTACAACTCAAAACACAGATGCATAGAGTGACATGACCTAATTTGCAGCCTCTCCTTCCAATCACAGCTTTCGCTTGCTTATGGAGTAGTGGTATTTTAAGATTTGAGAAAACTGCAACTGGGAAGTGCAGAATTCTTCTTTTTCTTCCACTCCTTTAAAAAAATTTTTTAAATTTATTTTTTGGCTGTGTTGGGTCTTCGTTGCGGTGTGCAGGCTTCTCATTGCGGTGGCTTCTCTTGTTGTGGGGCATGGGTTCTAGGCACGTGGGCTTCAGTAGTTGTGGCTCTCGGGCTCAGTGGTTGCGGCATGCGGGCTCTAGGGTGCAGGCTCAGTGGTTGTGGCACACGGGCTTAGCTGCTCCTTGGCATGTGGGATCTTCCCTGACCAGGGTTCAAACCCGTGTCCCCTGCATTGGCAGGCAGGTTCTTAACCACTGCGCCACCAGGGAGGTCCCTACTCCTTTTTTAAAAAAATATAAATTAATATTTCCTAGTCGAATCACAACCAGGGCACCAAAGCTCTCAGAAATTTTTTCATCAGTGTATGACGGTGGGTCTGAGACAGTTGGCCTTTGTTGTCATTCTGCTGGTAAAATAGAAGGAAGGAGGAAACTCAAACTAGACGTGTTTGGAGTTGTCGCATTACTTAATTTCTTAAAGGTGGTGTGAAAGCGAAATATCGCTACCCCTGTTTCTATATAGATGAGGAAACAGAGGGCCGAGGAAGGTAGGTCACAGCTGTCCAGCTCCCCACCTTCCTCCTTGTCACTGGCAGCATCCCTCAATGACAGGCTGCCCACGCGTGGAGGGTCGTAGTCTTACAATTGGCATTTATCATTGCATTGCCAACTTTTATTACTGTTTTCCCCTCTAGTTGGGAACAAATCCATATACTTGCTGGCTAGAGCCAAGAGAGAAAAACCAGATCTGATCCTGCCTGTGTTCCTGCCAAATGTACACTCTCTGTAGGCAGGCGGGACCCTCTCCTGCCCTGTCTCTCAATGCACAGATGTGGTGATCTCTCTCCTTGTGACCTTATCTCATCCCAGCCACTGAAATATCTTTGTTATCAGTAGTCTAGCTGGTTCTGGAGTGTGATTCAGCCTCATCATTGGTGGGGCATTTATTCCATCTCTTTGGCTCTGATTTTAAGCCTTCACTTCCGCATCCAGTCCTCTCCTTATCTATTTCATTATCCAAGGTAGCAGGCAGCTTCAAATGTTGGCTGAAGTCTTACTTATATCTGGGCAAAGGAGCCTGGTGGAAGGAACTGAAGGGGCAGATCTTAGAGAGAGATTCTGTCTCCCTTACAGTGGTCAGTGGAACTGAAGCAAGATTGGAATCCAAACCTGAATATCTCCATGTCAGACTTCCCCACTATTCCACGCTGCCTCTGCACACAGACGAGATAGGACTTCCCTTTTTTGGAAAACTTCTCTGCTGTAATGGTTCAGATGTATTGGGCCCAGAGGCAGCACCTTATAGAACTTCTTCATCCCTATTCTATTCTTGCTTTAATTGGTTAATTCACTGGAATTGATCCATTGTGGGCAGTATTGCTTACGTGATGCCTGATGCCAGCTTGAACCGTGCAGCTGAAACGTACCAGTATTTCTTGGTCCTCTGCAGCAAGATATTTTAAAAATCAGCAGGGTTGCAGATGTGTGATTCTTTTGTAGAAGCTAAACACGTATTCTATGAATTTCCTCCCACAAAAACTGTCTAGTTTAAGAATTTGAAGTTTTATTCCTTTTCCAGTGAACCAGAAGGCAGTGATAAAAATGAAGCAATTAAAAAAATAAACAACTTAGAAGAAATTGATGGGTACAGGTGCCTGTATTAGAGTTGGTTTAAGGATGTCTGGGAGAGAAATTTTGGAAAATAGAAATGAGGACACACTTAGAAATGTGGAAAGTGAAGGACAGAGTGATGGGAAGATTAAACGTGCTCCAACTTGAGTAGAAAGTTCTGGGAAAACTGAATGTCACGTGAAACTTTTGCAAAGTTTTGCAAAGTTTTGTAGTCTCTCTTAAAAATAGCTTTAATATTTCAAAGTTTAATATTTTGTGGACTTTATTTAACATGAGAAGCTTGTAGAAAATGACTGTGCCTCATATTAACTTTGTATTCGCTTCAAAAACGTAAGTAACATTATGCAGTACTTTGAGATCTCAGCTTTTATCCCTCTTTCTGCTTTAAACTTGATTTCTAGTCATTCAGTTTGAAGTATTTAGCTTTATTCTAATCCCAGAAAAAACACTCGGATTCATTTGCTATGTATGTAAAAACCTTGGTATATTTTAATTCTCTTCTGTCCTTTTAAAAAGGATAACAAAATGCAAATGTTTTAAGTCCTTAGTGTTCCCCATTATACACTCCCATAAAAAGAGAAAATATGTAAAACGTAGAAAATATTATGGACTAAGTGCTAATCTATTTTTTGTCAATGACTTTGGCAGCAACACAGAAAACAGCTTTTGAGATACTGTGAAATCATCTTATGACTCACACCAAAGGAGAGAGGATGGAGCTATGTTAAGTTCCCAGACATCGGCTAGAGCAAGCTTTATTTATATTGTTATTGTTTATTTGAGGATTTAGAAAAAAATATGACCCTCGCTGTGAGCTTTGAGGCATCCACTCCATTTACAAACAAAAGTCACACAGACCAAACCAAATGCTGTTTCTCCTGGGTAAGCGTCTGCAGAAAGATGGAAAGGCAAGTAGGCAGGAGAGCTGCATGTGTGCTTCAGGCCTCCTCTATAACTGCTGAGCGCAGGTGAGAAGTTTAGCTCAGGACCCTAACTCGGGACTTGAGGACGTGCAGGAGATCTGGGCTCATTTGATTCACCTCTTTGGGATTTAGATTCTCTATTTGCAAAATGGAGCAAAATGGTTACTGTTGAGGTTTTTCTCTGCTACAGTTAATATTTAAAGATGATCCTTGAACTTTTTGGGGTAGAACTTTAGAATCTGAGACTTTCAGGTAGATTTCTTATGCTTGCTTCTTGACACAGCCCACACACATGGGGTTCTCAGGGCAAGCACACCCTACTGGCAGGCTGTGCCACAGATCAAGTAGACTGAGGGGTCCGGACCACTTCCTGCTCCCACAAAAGCATATTGAAATGCACATGCACACAAATGACTTTGTTATGGGAAAAACTCTTCCAATTGGATTTCAAACACAATCAAGTATGTGCAACTATTGTTGCTTTAACTACTATTAATAAACTATTTGGTGTCTCATTCCTCATCCTCCACACCAGCTTGACGTTGCTGACCTTGATGCTGGGAGCTGTTAATTTACATTTTACTTCTTAAATTAGGGGATGGGGGCTGTGAAAGGAAGTGGCTCCTGGTCTCAGATATCTCCAGCCTCTCATCCTCCCAGGCCTTTAGGTAACTCAAAAGGAAGGCTGACTTTTCCTAAAACTGCCTTTATAAAATCCCAGGGTGGGTCTGACTATGCTCGTTCTAGTCATGTGTCCAACCCTGCTCCTAGGATTGTAGCCAGGGGCATGCAGTCCTCTGGTTAGACTTGGTCTTGTGATTCCTGAGATGCCAACTCCATAAAAGAGGATACAGGGCAGAAGGGTTGCTGGCAATGCTAAGGCCGAAGGTATACTGGGAAGAGGAAAATAAATACAAACAAACAACAGCAGATCTTCATCACACAGAGGGCAAATTTGAATACGGTTTCATTACTTATCTTACTGAAAGAATAATCTAGTAGATAATGGTATTAAGGATGCTTTGAAGTTAGTTCACTCTCTCTCAACCGGGGCTTAAAATAGCTCGCATTTAAAAGAAAACCGGAAGCTTGGACTTCCTTTGCAAATCTCGGTACTCTAATTAAGACCCCTTTTGTTTCTTGTTCATACAGTCGCCTAAACAAACCTACTCAGAATGGAAAGTCTAGGCGTGCCGGCATTGTGTCTGCTTTGTTCATTCTTTTATCCTCAACACAAACACGTAGGAGATGCTCTATCACGCTTGCTGGTTGAATGAATAAACAATGACTTTTCTGCCTCCGATTTTTCCCAGCTGCATTTTATTTTAGAGGTTAATCTTCCTAAACGTGACTCTCATATGTCGCCTGCTCAAAAACCTCCTGGTGCTTTCAGGCATATGGAATTAAGGGCAAGCTCAGTAATATGTTATACAGAACCCTGAATACGTGGATGTTATCTTTCTTTCCAGGCTCGTCTCCCTTGGTTGCTTTCTCACACATCAAAGTGAATTGCTTACTAGTTCCTATACAAACCTCACACATACCTGTCTTTACCTTTGCTTGTGCTGGTCTCACTCGCCTTTATTTCCATTTGCCAGCGTGTAGGTTATACGCCACATTCCTCCTGAGACTCTTCTTACTTTGCTCCATAGCATGTAATTTTGTCTTCCTCTGAGCCGGCACTTAAACCATATTCAGCTTTGTCACGTAGTTGTTTGTGCTCTAGAGGGATACAACCCAGGCACGGAGGGGTGCGGGTGTCTCCAGAGCACTTACACAGTGTCTCACGCAAAGCACTTGCTAAAAAAAGATTTGTTGAATTCAAGTGGGATAATCTATAGGGTCAGACTACATTCTTTTTTTTCAAAATAAATTTATTTATTTTTGGCTGCGTTAGGTCTTCGTTGCTGCAGGCGGGCTCTCTCTAGTTGCGGCGAGCGGGGGCTACTCTTCGATGCGGTGCGCGGGCTTCTCACTGCGGTGGCTTCTCTTGTTGTGGAGCACAGGCTCTAGGCACACGGGCTTCAGTAGTTGTGGCACGTGGGCTCAGTAGTTGTGTCACGCGGGCTCAGCAGTTGTGGTGCACGGGTTTAGTTGCTCTGCGGCATGTGGGACCTTCCTGGACCAGGGCTCAAACCCGTGTCCCCTGCCTTGACAGGTGGATTCTTAACCACTGTGCCACCAGGGAAGTCCCAGACTACATTCTTAAAGAGACTGAATGGCAGATGGTGAGAAACTAGTCAGGGTGCTTTGAACCCTGTCTCTAACTATTCTTTGGTCCAATTAGACCAATTTGGTCTAATTTGGTCTAAAATTAAGAGGCTTCTAAGGGTAAATATAACTTGGTGAGAGAGAAAAGCACTTTCTGGAAAAGTCTCATTTTATACAACTGTGTCACTTTGGTTCAAGCTCGATGACTCTTTTGCTTTGTAGCTCGTGAATTTCCACCATCTGAGCCTCAAACTTGAGCCAAAGGAAATTCCATTTCATAGAAATCTCGGAAGAAGCTTCCTATTAGAATTTCAAACAAAGGCAGAGTTTCTAAGTTTCCTGAGGCAAATGAGGGCGATTTAAAATTTCATCAAGGTGTACACATTCTCCATCTAGTTTTTAAGTGAATGTGGGTTGAGAAGTCTGGAAATTTCCGGCTCACAGATGTCCTTTTAGCATGATTTTCCTGCTCCACGTAGGCACAATCTGACACCTTTTATAGGGTTAAACTTCGGGTCTTTGGGTACATTCAAATTCTGGAGTGGAGAATGGATAAGATGTGGTGAATGGGATAAGAATTGTCATAACTTCTTCTGGCTGAACATCTCAGAGATCCATATGAAATGATTCCTACTGGCAAGATAAATGAACACATGATAGACAGACTTTCTTGGGTGTAAATAGGCTGCCTGATCCTCTCCCCCACACCCATCGTTTCCACCAAGTGCCTCGATTTTGTTCTCTGTCGCTTTCCCTTACCAGGTAGCGATGTTGATTTGTGCTGGCTTCCTGATCGCCTGGATTCCTTACGCAGTGGTCTCCGTGTGGTCAGCTTTTGGAAGGCCAGACTCCATCCCCATACAACTCTCCGTGGTGCCAACCCTCCTGGCAAAATCGGCAGCAGTGTACAACCCCATCATTTACCAGGTCATCGATTACAAATTTGCCTGTTGCCAAACTGGTGGTTTGAAAGCCACCAAGAAGAAATCTTTGGAAGACTTCAGGTAAAATTTCTGAAGCTGCAAATGAGGGATACCCTCTTTGTTTCAAAATCCCGTGGGGTTCAAGCCACTGGGAATGCTGCCTTCTTAGGGTTAGAGCTCATCACTTAGGATTAGTGCTAGGAGGACTTTACTTTCTGTTCACCAGAATTCCTGAAATCAAGTAATCAGATATATAGGAGTTGGACAACAGGAGTAGAGGGCGGGAAAAGTGATTCTGCTTTTTATTGTAGAGCAGCCAAGATACGGAGCCATGACCATTTGAACATCCACCCTGTATCACTCCCATGTGGAACCAAATCCACTTCACTCCAAGAGTTACTGTGCCACATGGCATCGATCCAAAATTAAGTTTTCACCACAGAAAAGATTCTCTTGTTTGGGACATTTCTACCATTAGCTAAGATATAGGATTTGGACAGGCAAAGGAAGGGGAGGAGGGGAGATGACGTTTTTACTCTCTGCCAGTTTCTTTATTTTCACAGCAAGACCCATATTATTTCTTCTCTTTGTCAGATGAGGAAATGGAGGTTCAAACAAGGTGAAGGTCTGTTGGGTTTCAAAACTCAAGCATGTTGACCCATAACTATATCTACTTGCTTTAAACTGATCTTCATTCGAGTTCAAACACATTCTAAAAGATCTACAGTTTTAATGTTAGCACTTATTACCATTTTAGGCTATGACTACTGTGTTGCTTTTAATTATCCCATTTTCTGAAAAGATCCCTGCCATAGGATAATAAAAAATTAAACAGAATAAAAAGATCTACATTTTTATACTTCCTTCCCCCACATATTGTGATTTTGATGTCCTGTTTTACATCTTCTGCTACACAATGAACAAGTGAGTTTGGGGATCCAGCGCCATTTTTCCTAAAGACCCGAAAGGCTCAGGGTGAGTCAAGAGTGGAGGGTGATTGGTCGTGTTCTGTATCCACTCAGGGACAGTCTTAGTAGAATGTGGAACAGGCACCAAGTTCCTGGTCTGAGGTGAGGGGTATTGAACGGCCCCTTAATTCTTACTCACTTGAAGTCTAGATATTTTTCAATGCTATTTTCCTTGAGTAAGTAGGGAACAGAGGAAAAGGTAGAATTAACTATGAGAAGATGTGGGTTTTTTTTTTTTTAAACATCTTTATTGGAGTATAATTGCTTTACAATGGTGTGTTAGTTTATGCTTTATAACGAAGTGAATCAGCTATACATATACATATATCCCCATATCCCCTCCCTCTTGCGTCTCCCTCCCACCCTCCCTATCCCACCCCTCTAGGTGGTCACAAAGCACCGAGCTGATCTCCCTGTGCTATGCGGCTGCTTCCCACTAGCTATCTATTTTACGTTTGGTAGTGTATATTAGTCCATGCCACTCCTAAGTGAGAGAAGATGTGGGTTTTGACCTTGTTCTTTCACTGTGCTCGGGCAAGTGACAAATCTTTTGACCTTGAGTTTCCTCAGCATGTTGGTACAGCAGCAAAAAAAAGATAAAACAGGCACAAAACGAAAGGTAGTGCTGTCGCTGTTGCCGTGGTCCAGGGGAAGAAACACACAACTTGGAGGTAGGAGACCAGAGTTTAAGGTCGATTTTGCTGTTTACAGTAGCTCTACATCTTTGGGAAAATGAACCACTCAGAGCCTAGGATTGGGATGAGCTGAGGGCAAAGCCCATCTTCCAAGCTGTAATAATGCCATGTGGCACTGCCCAGGTGAAAAGGGCTAGGTGACAACTGTTAGTGTTCTTTTTTCACATTGTTGGTGGTTATTACCATCTCTGTTGAATTGACTAGTTAAATTCAAATGCTAAAATGCATCTGTTTTGGACATAATAACACTTTGTCCTTATCAGCTATTAATACTCTATTATGGGGCTTCCCTGGTGGCGCAGTGGTTGAGAGTCCGCCTGCCGATGCAGGGGACACGGGTTCGTGCCCCGGTCCGGGAAGATCCCACATGCTGCCGAGCGGCTGGGCCCGTGAGCCATGGCCGCTGAGCCTGCGCGTCGGAGCCTGTGCTCCACAGTGGGAGAGGCCACAACAGTGAGAGGCCCGCGTACCACAAAACAAACAAACAAACAAAAAAACACAACAACTCTATTATGAATGCAGGTAGGGAGAACACTTGTAATGGAACAGCTGCGGGAGAAAATAGTGAGGCACTTTTTCATCTGAAGGAGATGGGAATTTGACAGGAATGACTGAAGACAAATTTCACTCACCTCATAATTTGGCTTCAGACTGACTCTGTGTTCTGTATATTTGCTCACAAGTGTGAGTAGCACGTAAATATTCAACACTCCACAATACAAAGAGAAAAAAAATTAGGTGGAAGAAAATGACTTAGGGCCACAAAGCTTTGGAAAAATCAGTCAGGCAAGGGACAATTCGGTTCACCTGCTCCGATTAGCCATTTATATGAAACAGAGCAATTGCTTTGCCTAACGAAAGCAAGGGCTGCTTCCTTACTCCAGAGTTTCAGCTTTTGGTGGAAAAAGCAGGCGGTGGTGATGAAGCAGCGTGGAGGCCTTGGATGCTAGAGGTTGAAGCATCTTCAGAGAAGAAATGTTGAAAAGGTGTGATGAGTTGCAGATTCTAGAAGGATCTATTTTGGGGGACAGCCAGAAGGCTGAGCAGTGGCCACCAGAGTTTTCTTTTTAGCTTTCCAAAGAAGACAGACAAACAAGAAGAACAATATTTATCTTTGCTGCTATCAAAAAGCTAAGAAAATAGGTAATGTGGAGGTCCATAGAGTGAGGTGTAGTCCTAGGAAGCCAGTTCAGAGTGGCTAATGTACCACCAGAACAATTCAGTTGAATTAAACTGGATTCATTTTATCCTTGGTCTTTCATTTTCTGAGCTCTGAAATGTACTACTCATAATGGGAGACTCTCTTGGGAAATAGTTTGAATTCAAATAAAAAAGCTAATGTGTTTGAATATGAGATTGTTGAAATAAATTTTGAGTAACTTGAACGGTTCATTAAAAGTTAACTCATTTTTCCCCCCTTGAATTGAGTCCCCTGAGATTTTGGTAGAAGCTCATGAACTGAAGGAAAAAAATGGGGCCAAGAGCCCTTTTTGAAGTTTTATTATTCACGACACTATATTATCCGGAAGTAGTCCCGCATATTTTGTAAACAGTGTTTCCGCACCCTGGCTGTGTATTAGAGACATGCAGGGAAATTTGAAAAAATACCGCTCTCTGGACCCCATCTGCAGACATTTGGATTTAACTGGTCTGTCTGGATTAGACCTGAGCATCGGTTGGTTAGTTGGTTATCTCTCCCAGATGATTCACAGACACAGCCGTGGTTGAAAGCCAGTGAACCAGAGTCTGGGAAAGGAAGATATTGATGTTGCAGCACGTGGAGTCATAGGCCTTTTACCCCACCTACCTAGAGACCAATGAGGCCACCAGTCACCAGTGACAGGTGACCCGGACTTCAGATGCAAGGCCAATCTTAGGTGGAATAGAAATGTTCAAAAGAGCTGGTGGTGCATAGTGAAGGCCTGAGGCATTCCACATTCCTAGTATTTTAGTAAAGATAAAGAACAAAGAAGAACAAAGCCCCAGACTCTGGCATTGCTTGTAACCAAGCCTCCTCTGACCACATTAGGTGGGTGAGTCACAGGGCCCAACTGAGTTGTAGGTTGGTGTGCAGAGAATTTTGTCCTAGAGGACAGGAAACTCACTAGGGCACAGGAAATGTGCTCTAAACCAGTGGCTTGTTTTTGGAAAACTCTGCCCAAGGAATTTCTTGACTTTGAATATTCTAAATTGAATTATTATTTTCCATCTCTTTCTAATTCAAGTTCTGTGCATATAATCTTCGTGGTACTCAAGTTTGACATGCTATACATACATGTCTTTGTGTATGTATCTGTGTGTGTATGTACATATATAGTGTATTATATATATATTAAATTGCATCTTTCTTCTCCTATATCCAGGCTGCACACTGTAACCACAGTCAGGAAGTCTTCTGCTGTGCTGGAAATCCGTCAAGAGGTATGAAGTTGGACACGGCATTACTCATGGACACAATGATTCACTTATTTGCTTCTTCACTGCTGTAAACGTTTGTGACCACACTTTTATCTCGATATTATATTTTTATATTTTGTACCCTCTCCCTCTTTTTCTTTAGGCCAAGATTTGCTAGGAAATTCCAGTGGCCAAATGGAAACTAGATGATAGGTTACTACTTCAAGGAATATTACTAGAATGAGCCTCCCTGGAATTTTTTTCTTTTTAATTCTATTTTAAAACCTATTGTCATGGTACATAGTGTGAAGTCTGAGGTGTTAAGAAAAATGTTTAAAAGTTTTATGTATTAGGGCATATTTAATTTCATTACATCATCATTATTATTTCTTAATGTAGGGCCAGGGAGGCCGTTTCTGGGGCTCATTTAGGTGGGCGATCATGGGGGCAGGGTGTTGGGCCACAGGCTCTTTGACCGGGAGGTGCTCCTGATTCTTGAAGCCTCTCTCTTCTCATGCGGACAGAGGGTCACACCCTAATGGTAGTGATGCCACAAAGTAGTCCTCTAAGGAAAGCAATTTTGCCTTAAATCCCTCAATGGAAAACTCTCTTGTATCTCAGAATTTGAGGACCAAAGAGATTCCCACTGATGATAATTTTACTCTTATGGATTTTTTCATTAAGTTCTACATACTACTGTAGTGGATGTGACAGGGCATTACTAGCTATAATTATTTAAGAAACGAATTTAGTGAACGTAGCTCTGTATAAGTGCTGTTTCTTTTATTCTTTGTTACCTTTGTTCTTTCTTTTGTTCCTTCTTTTTTCGCAACAAATACCTTGTGAGGTCCGCAGGTAAAGAGATGCAGATGCCTGCCCTTTAAGAGTTCAAGGCAGCAGGCATGTAAATACTAGGTCTACATTGGCCTTCAACTCCACGTCTATCTTCTCTCCTAATTCAGCATGCAAGGCCATCTCTACTACAGTTCTCTATTTAAGGCCAACCACGTGTTACCCCTGCTCCCAGCTCCCATCTACCTCCCCCTCCTGCTAGGAACATAACGCACCGATTCTGATCCTGCTTTTCTGACAACGGCTGGTGAGAGAAGTGAGGAAGGGAAGGGAGGGGCTGTTGGTACTCTCTCCACCCTCCCCACTCCTTTCACTCAAGGATGGATAGAGAATGGACCCTCCTCCAGGGTTCAGCCTTCAGTGCAGGACACCTGCAGTTTCTTGGTCTTTCAGTTTCCTCCAGAGTTGGGGTGGGGGACCAGGAATGGGTTGTTGTGTGTCAGTGGTTTAAGAAAAATACTAAATAGATGTGTGTATAAAACACACTCTATGATGAAAGCAAAAGGAGTGACAACTCTACTTGGGGCTTGGGACTGCTTGAGAAAAGAAGTAGGATTGTCCTGAAAATAGAGAGGCCAGGGACTTTTAGGCAGAAAATATAGAGGTGTGAAAAAGTGTGCTGCCACAGGTGGAGAGCGACACAGGTTTAGAGAAGAAAGTCTGTGTCTGCACCCCAGCTCTGGGCCCTTCGGAGAGCCTGTAGAATGGGGATAGTAACAGGAGTTTGCTCACAGGGTCATTGTGAGGCTTAGAAGAGAAAATATCCATATAAGTCACTTAGCACCGTGCCTGAAACAGAGGGAGCATCCCTTACATGTTAGCAATTGCTCTAATTATGATTAAGGTGGGTGCTGGGTGTCAGAAGTGGGCCTGGAAGTTGTAGTCAGCAAGGCCTTTGTTGTTTATGCAGTTCTGTGAATTTTACCTGCAAGGTAATGCAGAGACCTTGCAGGAATTCAGGCAGGGGAAGGAAGAAATGAAGTTTATGATTTTTAGTTTTTAATGTAAATTTATTTATTTACTTTTATTTTTTGCTGTGTTGGGTCTTCCTTGCTGCGCACGGGCTCTCTCTAGTTGCGGTGAGCCGTGGCTACTCTTCGTTGTGTGCGTGGGCTTCTCATTTCAGTGGCTTCTCTTGTTGCAAAGCATGGGCTCCAGGAGCAAGGTCTTCAGTAGTTGTGGCACACAGGCTCAGTAGTTGTGGCTCACGGGCTCTAGAGCACAGGCTCAGGAGATGTGGCGCATGGGCTTAGTTGCTCCGCAGCATGTGGGATCTTCCTGCACCAGGGTTGGAACCCGTGTCCCCTGCATTGGCAGGCGGGTTCTTAACCACTGCGCCACCAGGGAAGTCCAAGCTTATGATTTTTAGAAAGACCGGCCTGATGGCCATATGGAGGGTGGATTGTCCTGGGTGGGGATGGGGTTCAAGATTAGAGATTTGGAGACAAGTTAGGCAGCTTTATAAAGAAATTACAACTGTTAATGGGGGCCTGGATTAAGGAATGGTAACAGAAATTAAGATGAGAATATTTAAATTTAAAATCTTTTAAGAAGTAGGGGATCTTGGCAATTGATTGCCTGGAGAATGGAGGAGTCAGGATAACCCACAGGCGTCTGCTTAGGAAACTGGGAGGATGATGGTTTCTACAGAAGGGAAAAATGCATGTGGGAGTGGGACGGAGGGCAGATAATGAACTATATTTGGGATGCGTTGAACACAGTGTCACAACACGGGCCAAGCTATTTAAAATAGTGGTTAAAAATAATCTACATTTCATACCGGTTGATATGGGGATTATAGAGTTTGGGAGTTAGCAGGTAGGAAAAGCACGTTAAGGAGGAAACTGTTGGTCTCAACCTGAAGAAAATGAAGTGAAGGAGTTTTTGTTTGTTTTGTTTTTGAGGGAATGATTATGGAAATAAATGTTGGAGGGAGTAAGTAGAAAAGAGCATTCAGATGAGTGTTGGTTTGTCTAGAAGGTAGAATTTAACACTGACATAGGAAGTCCCTGAAGGTAGACCATACCCTGTCATTTACTAACTGGTTAACTGGAATGTGGTCTTTAACACAGCTTTGAAAAGCAGGAACAAGAAAAGGTTAGTAGAGTGATGGGGGTGTGGGGCGAGGGGAGGAAGCGTTTAATTCTAGGAGCCTTGAGGGAAGTTCCGAAAATTCTCTTCTGCTTCCAATTTGAAAATATGATTTAAAAAGTGATCCTCCATGTTGTAGTTTTACATATTTTTTGTGTGGTACTCTGGGATCTGGGAGGCTCCAGAAATGTTCCCAGTATCGATAGGGAAGGACAGAGCTGGTCCTTGGGATAGAATGGAGGAAGAAAAGAATGATTCTTTGAGGGTGAGCTTGTATACACCGGGCTGCCGGTGGGTAATTGCCCCACCCCCAGGGTCTTCCAATGATTTGAAAAAGCCCTGTGTAGTCTCCAGACACCTCTACTAATGTAAGTTTACTTTAGCTTAAAGAAAGACATTTCCTTTTGTGTGCTGATGTGGTTGTGTGTAAGACAGACTTTGAAATTTTGAGCAGGCACTATGTCTATTCTCCTCTAGGTTCTGGTGACTGGTCCAGTGCCTGATGTGGGATGGGCACTAGGAAACTGAATGGTTGAAATCAGTCATCAAAAGGGTAGCTATCAGGTTAAGATTTGGGAAAGATTTGGAAGTATGGGCTAGCGTATTAAATCGAGAATGTAACATCCTAGATATCTGATTTATTCTTTAAGTTCACTTATTCACTTGCTTCTATGGACCTCCATTTAAATATGACCTGTCTCATTAATGAGTGAATGAATAAATGAATTTGTGAAATGGGAATTAAGAAAAGAAATGCCCTATTAACTTGAAAGGTTGGATTTCAAGAATCATAGTAAATTCCAAATACATTTTGATTTTTTCCAAGTAGAGTGAGGCAACAGGAGTATATTATGCAGTAAAATCCTATTATTTGACTCTTAGAAATATAGTTGTCTCAAGAATCAAGCATGATGCTTATTTAGAACTGAAGTGGTAACTAAAAAATTTTTCTCATTTAGTTTTCCCTTGAAAAACTCAATACCACCTCTAATGAGCTTTAGAAATATGAACCCCAAATCCACCTTGAAAAACTCAATACCACCTCTAATGAGCTTTAGAAATATGAACCCCAAATCCACCAATGGGAATGCGTCTCCATTAAGTTAGTGCAAATGAGGGAGAAACAGGAAGAGCAGAGGAGACTGAGAGTAGGATACTGAAGGGGTCACTGATGCCTGCATAACAAAATGTCTTAAAGACTTTCGAAATGTCAGAGGACATTTGATAGAGTGAAGATATACAAGCAGACCTTGGAGATATTTCAGGCTCGGTTCCAGACCACCGCAATCAATGGAATATTGCAATAAAGCAGGTCACACGAATTTTGTAATTTCCCCATGCACATAAAAGTTATGTTTACACTCTACTGTAGTCTATTAAGTGTGCAGTAGCATTGTGTATAATGGTATGTAGGGATCTTCCCAGTTTTATCATCTGATGACGAAATAAATTATATATATATATATATATATATATCCCTCACATGTATCACAGGCTCTAGAATAGACAGACATTATATACATTACATGAAACATATTTGAGAGCAAAAGTCATTCAAACTGTATATGTGCATTATTGTTGGTTTGGTTTTAATTTGGTTTTAACATTGACCAAATCTACATAGGCAAATACTGCATTCTCTCATTCAGCTTTGAATTCAGGAAGCTTTTATTAAAGGGCCTGCAGTCTACACTGTCCTGAATGTTTTGGGAGATGCAAAAAAGGGGAGGATGTGCTTTCAGTTCTTTAAGAATTTGGGGGTTTCGGCAAAGTCTTGACCTCTATCTACATTATAAATGGTTTTAATAGTAAAAATTTTTAGATGGGGATCTACAGACGCCAGTAGGGTTTACTTTGATGGCGTACTGTGAGAAAACGCAAAATGTCAAGACAGATCCTGGAAGCGGATTTGCAGAGGCGCTTCTGTGCCCCAGATGAGCAGAGAACCACGGGGTTTCTGACAAGTCTTTTCGAGCTGAATTCATTCCTCGCCTGGGGCAACGAGCTGCCGTAATCCCTGGATATTTGAACGCGTGGTTTGAGCAAAGGCAAAGTTCACGAATCTGTTTCTTTCCCCGGGTTACAATAAAATTGGGCCAGCTAGGCGGTTTGGGGAAATTATGCATTTTCTCCCAAACAAAGATTAGAGCATCAGAGAGACGGCATCGTTTAGAAGTACTGAGTACGGTTGCTCATTCACCCAGAGCTGATCTCAAACTCAGGTTCTGTCACTTACCAGCTGCATAGGCCAATGACTCGATCGCTCAATGTCCTGATTTGTTCTAGCTGTGAACTAGGGACAGTCTTACCTCATTAGGATTTGTTGTGAGTGATTTAGGTTTGTAAGGTTCTGGTCCACTGAAATTATACCATAAATGAAAGCTGCTATGATCAACACAGCTAGTGTTAGGAACTGCCACCTCGGGAAGATGCTCACCTGTTTAAGCCACATTTGGAGGCAGCAGGTAGTGCATTAGACCAGGAGGGTAGAGGTTTGCTCCATTCCAGTGGGAGCCCTTCTGGAAGGAGAAGGGGGCAGGAGTGCCTTGTCTCTTTAGTTCTAACGGAAGGATCTAGATGATCAGCCCTTCACTGAGGTGAGAACCTTATAATTATAATTTATAATAATAAATTATAATTATAATTTCCCACTATGGATCTTTATGGAAATAGAGGCAGAATCAGAACTTCTCTTTGAGGTTTCATACTAGTTATAGAAATTCTCAAATAGTTACCTGGCCCTCAGGTTTCTAGCTGGGGAGTGGAGTTAGAGCAGAGAAGATTCCATTTTGAAGGTTTATTTAGGATTTTTAACCTGTTAATGTCTGTGTACGATGTGTAGCGTGTGGTCTAAATCCTTGCTGCCTACAGTGTGGTCTTCGGAACAAGAGCTTGGGTATTTTTTCAAGGCTGGCTAGATTCTCCTTCTCACAAAACCAGGGGAAGGGAACATGAGGCTGGTGGGCGAGTCAACACGTTCCTCGCCTACAGGCGTGTTTTAGTGGGATTTACTACTCAAAGCTAACTTATTTAGAGAGAAGGAAATTTCCCTTGATACCAAGACTTACACTTTTGTAAGTATTTTCTTACTTACATCCACTTACCCACACACCCAAGTGAACAAAATCTAATTTTGTCAGAGGAAAAGAAAAGCATCTGATCCATTTGAAAAAGGAGCCAAATTCGACAGCAGCCAACGTGGGGGATTTATCCAAACTGCCCAGAATTCTATCTGAAGCTATACATTTTGACATTCCATCCATGTAGGAAGCACAGCCATGGATGAGCCCAAACTGATCAAAAGCTTTAAAGCATAGGAAGTGAAGAATAATAGCATGAGAGTAGCAAGTCACTCGCAACACTCCCGGAGAGTGGAGAACCCGGCACCCTTCTCTAAATACAGGACCAGACCTGAACACCGCACAAATACCTCCAAGCTCGGGTTTTGCAGGAACTCGCTGCCGTTGGGGAACTGGCAGGGCATCCATCCAAAAGAGAATCTAAGTCTGCAGTTGAGCTTGAAACAAAGCCCTTAGCTCAGGGTGAGGATGAAACCAAGAACTCTTTGAAGATGATACTAGTCCTAAGACAGGGAAGATGCCCAAGAGGAGAAAAGACCCTACCCTTTGTTGTCAACTCAAGTCCCGCTGCTTCCTGCTTACCAAATCAATACTCAGAAATGTTGATAGAAAGTAAAGGTGCCTTTAATCAGAATTCCGGCAATCTGGGGAGGTGGTGGACTCAGCGTCCCCCAAAGACTACCTCTGAAGATTCTGTTGGTCCATGAAAACTTTTAAAGGGAAACAGGGAAGTAGTCTCGGTTAATCATTGAGATGGGGGTCAAACATGTCGTTGACGTGCCCTACCGTGTGCAGGCTTGTGTACAGACTCTTCGACTCCCCGTGATCTGCCTCCAGATGTTATCTTGTTCACACAGGTTGGTCACACAGTTTGTTCGGGAGACTACTGAAGGGGAAGCTAGGGAAGAGATCTGGTCATCTGTTAATTACTTATTTTTCATTTCTACTGCTTTGATCTACGGAAAGAACTGACAAGTCAGGCAAGGTATTGTGTGACTAAAAGATCTGAAAGGTGCGCTTGGGCGGGAGATGAGTAGAGCATAGGGGTGCCTAGTTTCAAAGTTAGTTACGATACAGCCTTGCTAAAGTGACACGTAAAGGGGCTTCCTGCTGAGGGCGGTTTCCTGCAAAGAGCTGCTTATGACACCATCTCTTTTGAGCCTTCTCCTGGTATTGTTAGCTGAGGTAGCTGGGCAGCCACCAGGGAGGAGCCTGCAACGGAGGGTGTGGGCTGGGAGCAGGACAGTCCCAGAAATCAGCAGTCTGGTCCACCTGGAGCCAGGAGACCAGGCAAGCACTGCTGTGAGAAGCAGCTGGCTCAGGGGTCTTCGTGGTAAGAATCAAGAGCCCCTGGACTGTAATGGGTTGAGTGGATAAGGCAGAAATGAGAGGGCAGTGGAGGTGCATGAGACAGTGGATGAACAAGAGAATTTCCTGTCTTGTGCGGGGTTAACGCAGCCGTTGCTCGTCCGGTCCCTGCGGGTGGACACGGCGACTTGGAGGATCTCATAAACTGGGGACTCTGTGGCAGAGGAGAGCAACGACTTCTTCTAGGCAAACTCTACAAAAAAAATTTGCTTGCAAAAGTTGATATAAAAAGGACTCCTTTAAATTCGTTTAAAAATTATTTATTTATATTTAGCTCCTGGAGAAAATACCAGAAGTGGTTAAATCATTGTGTGCATCATTTAGCAGCAAAACAAACACCCTGACTAGAATATCTAGCCGTTGCCTCACCCCTTGGTCACCCTAAATTTCCTAGGCGGTGGCACCAATGCCATGCCCTTACTGGTCATAATTAACTGAATAATTCTGAAGGTTATGTATATAGGCATTGTAAGTATACCTGTGATACTGGAAGGAAGGAAGGGAGTGGTTTATTCCGTAGTCAGCAGTGTAGTGCCTTGGTTCGGTTTAATGTTGTCTTGATTTAACTTAGCACAAGTATAGCTTCCTTTATTTTCAGTCGACTGTGGGGAACTATGGAAGTGTTTTCAGTATATGCAGATTGTTTCCAGATTTCCATTTTGGGATCATATATTTGAGGGCAGAGTAGTCCTCATTCTCATCCAAATGTGGCAACTGAAGCTCATCTATCAGAGTTGCCTGAGATGCTTGTTTAAAATGGAAATCCTCAGGCCCCATTCCACACCTCCTACATCAGACTCTCTGTGGAGTGGGACCTATTTAAATCTGTGTGATGTTTCAATCTAGTGGTGTTTATTTATATCTGCATTTAAATAAACATCCCAGGTGGTTGTTATATGTTCCTCGGTTTGAGAAGGGTAGTTTTAAGAAGGAATAAGAGGGAATGCTAATCTAGGCGATATGGGTCTAAACAGGGGTACCGGGGCTTCAGAGGAAGAGATGGATGATAGATGTAGTTTGGAAATAAAAATTGGTAAGAGTTGGCGATTCATTGGCTGTGGGTAATGGGTAGCAAAGGAAAAGGAAATGCTCTTCCTGATTAAAAAAACTCTGACTTCAGTTATTGAAATGAGATAGAGACTATTTTTCTCCCACCTAAAACTGTACCTCTTCCTGCCTTCTCCCCCAGGATAATTCAGATAGTTGCTCACTAATTTCTTGGTTTTTATTCTGGAAATGAACCAGAATGTCTAAAAATGAACACTCAGTTTAGTTCCCCAGAAACTCAAAACGATGTCCAGAGTGGTTGGTCAGAATGTATATTGATTCAAATGAAGGCCCCAATACATAATACAGTATATTTTTGAAATTGTCATGCCAAATGTGAGAGATGTGGAGCCTGGCAAGAGTAATTTAGTTAAACGAAGGAGTCTGTTCTGTGGGCAGATTGGCCATTAGAGAGCTAATGAGACTTGTTTATGAACCCATGTTATCATCGTTTTTTTTAATTTCTGGGAGAAAATGTTCTTTAGTTGATAATCTTATCATCCCACATGTCTGTTGATCAGATTCCTCAAATGAAACGCTCAAACTTCACAAATCCACAAGCTAATCTGTCATAGATGATCCAGAAGTGTCATCCGAGGTCCCTCCCATATATCTGAAGGAAACGCTTCAAGGATACCGTTGGCTTTGGCTGTTCTGAATAGCATAAGCCCCTGTGTGATGCCAGCAAAGCCCCAAGCAACAATCTGATTGGAAAGAATATTGCTAAGGGAGTTGTCAGAACTGGTTTCTGTCCCCGGTTAGTTGTATGACCTTGGTCCAACACATGACTGGATAGTGATGTTAAATCGGATATGAATGTAAACCTCAAGGAGCTTGTTTTCTAACAGGAAGGGCAGAGTCAAGGGATAGATGGACAGATAGTTTGGCTTTAAGGAGGAAGTAGTTTGAGAAGAAACTTAAAGTATGGGTTAGGTTTTTGGGTATGGGAGGAGGTCAGGGGACTGGCCCCTGAGGGGCATGACCAGAGGATAGAAAACAGTTTGCATTGGATGGATCAAAGACTGTGTAGGAGTAAGTTAGGCTGTACAGGTGAGTAGGGGGCAGATCCTAGAGGGTCTTACAGGTTAGTCTGAGGAGGTTGCATTTCATTCTAGGCAATATATCTCAGGAGTAGAAGACAAGGACAGGAGTTGGGAGGCTAGGCAAGTGGAACAGAGAAGGGAGTCCTGAACTAGAATAGTGACCATTAGAATGTTCAGGAAGGGAACAGGATGAGATGCATCTGGAAAGCTTGAATCTGCAGGACCACTTACATGTGGGAAAAGGAAGAAGAAATTCATGGGAGAAGCTGTCGTCAATGACAATATCCATCCCCACCCCTGTCCTTCTGGTGTGTGTGTGTGTGTGTGTGTGTGTGTGTGTG
>NW_020837975.1:18037676-18039579 GCF_003676395.1 Aethalodelphis obliquidens
TGGTGTCTGGCACATACAGAGATGTTAGCTTACAAATGTTGGTTCTCTGACCTCCCACCCCCACCCCATTTGCCCTATTAGGAGAAAAGTAATTTACAAGGAATGTCAGAATACTGATGCACCCTAGGAACATTGAAGTCAACTAGCTGAGTGGTCTCATTCTAGGATAATGGCAGAGTTACCAACTACAGCATGCTGGAGACCCACATATTCAACATCCTCCCCTGCACACCTTAATCTAGTAAATAAGGGACTGATGTTCTAATGACTTGGGCTTTTGAGAGCTCATCTGGACCCAGAGCTGATTCAAGGAGGTCAGTCTGTGTCTTCTTCTGGGTCAGCTTCACTCCCCATCTGTAATTTGACTTGTCCTCTTACAGAAGAGGTGCTGGGCAGACATGAGCGTGCATTGGTGAAAATATATTTTAGAACTGACAAAGCAACGCATAGGGGTCTTCTGCTGATGGGAAGGGTCGCCAGGTTAGGGAGGCAGGTTTGGTCCTGATGCCTTTACCGTAGTATCTGAGTACCTCCCTAGGGTTTTTTCCAGGTCAAGTCCAGTTTCCGTGAGGATAGTGTGGGCTTCCTGTGTTCAGAGGTTCCGTCATGACAGTTAATGTGGAGGTCATTGCAGATGCAGGTTGCCAGATGTGGGTCCCATGTGTGCAGAAACTGCCCAATTCTCACAATCGAATTACTTCCTCCTCTTTTTTTCTTTTCTTTTTTTCCACCTTAAGGATCTTCGGAACGTCCCCTATTAGACGTCTTTAGAGAATAAGAAGTCAAACCAGGGCAACCTGAATCAATTTTTTTTTTTTGTAAAGAGGAGACCAGAGACCCATTATTCTTATAACTCAATAGAATTGTTTTTTAATTTATTTTTTCTTTATTTGAACTGTACAATAGGAACAAAATAAGAAGCGTCTACCTTAATTTCAAAGGTAACTCTTAGTTGAAAAAGAAAGTCACAGTGCTTGACCAGAGGGAGAGTGGAGATAGGAAATTTAGAGGATGGAAACAAACTTCAGTATCTTATAAATTTTGAGTGGATTATAAACACATAAGAGATGAATAAAAAGGCCCTGCTTGGAGACTGAAGTGGTCTAGTTGGGAAATGACTAATGCATGAACACAAATCTTGGTGGCAGGTTGGTTAGCTGAGAACTTTCTAAAGATTAAATGAATAATAGAATTTTGTTAATACCCTAAAATGAGTTTAAATCATTAAATACATGATGCAAATATACAAGTACCTTTAATTGGGCATAATTAAAAATAATGAGGTATGTTTAAAACAATGACATTTAGAGCAAGAGAGCAGTTAGGGAGAATTTGTCAAAAAAGCCAACAAGTGATAGTACTGTGGTGATTTCATTGTTATCAGTAGAGAGAATTCTGTTCATATAATAAATTGGGCACTTTAGCAAGTAAAATAGGTTCTAGGTCAACTGCACATCCTTTCCCTGGCAGCTGGAAACCTTGGCATTCCCAGAAGACAGCTTTAGTTAAAATGAAAAATGTACACGACCCTTCAAGTCCAGCCTATTTCTTACTGCATCGGGTCAATGGAATGTTCGGCATATTCAATTCTCTGTAATCCAGCGCTGATTCTATTTTTCCTTCTGCTAAAGTGGGGTTGGTTGGTTTGGGCTGTACTAGTGTATCTTGTAGGCATATGAGCGAAAAAATTAAGCTAATTGGGTTCTCCTTGATTACTGTCTCCATGGGTGACCTCTTCAGGTTCTTTCAGGTGTGTGAAGAGTTTCATCTCCAAGTTAGTGAGAGGAGCAGATAATTTACCTTTGCACGAATGGGTCTGTGAACCTCAGAAGATTAGCCATTCCTCTTGGATTTTGGTGTGTGTGTGTGTGTGTGTGTGTGTGTGTGTGTGTGTGTGTGTGTG
>NW_020837975.1:18039589-18182007 GCF_003676395.1 Aethalodelphis obliquidens
TGTGTGTGTGTGTGTGTGTGTGTGTGTGTGTGTGTGTGTGTGTGTGTTTCTGGTTTGCTTAGTATCTTTTCAAAAAGAATTTTGGAATTTTGGAAAAAAGAAATTTTTATGGAATATTTCAAACATATACAAAGGAGAAATAGTACAATGAATTCCAACATAGCCATCATGCAGTTTCAACAATGATCAACACATAGCTTATCTTATTCCATGTTTACCCTCATCCACTACCTCCCTCTCACTCTTCCCCCATTATTTTGAAGCAAATAACATCCTGGGATTACACCACAATTTTATGAATATCTGATTTGTGAGAACAAGATTTCCCAAACTATGATGCACGAAAACCCTGTCCTGAAAAGCTACTGCAAAAATAAAGGGTTTTAATCTTCAAATACTCTGGGCAAATGCTAGACACCATCTCTCCTTTTTGAAGAGGTTCCCTGTACATTAACATATTAATGGTTCTGAGAAATCTGCGTGTAAGAAATTTAAACCAATATCTTCCAAACTTAATTGAGTCTAGAACTCTTTATTTCCAGCAGATCCTATTTATATCAAGTGGAAGAAATGTTAAGAGAAAATATTTACAACATTTACTAGGCACTCAGTATTTGCCAAGTTTTCTATAAAACATTTTCATATGCATTGATTGCCTTATTTAATCTTTATAATAATACTTTGAGATGGGATTTCCAGATGAATATATTGCCCTGTTTTCAGATGAAGAAATTGAAGCTCAGAAGTATGAAATAACTTGATGAAGGTCACACAGTAGGTAAGAGACAGGGGCAGGATCTACCTCCAGAGGTGTGTGACCCCCTGGAACCTGAGCTCTCATCCACCATGCTGTACATTTGGAGAGGTGGGGTTAGCGATATCTGATGACATGAGCATCCTCTAGCGGCTTTGATATCCTCTTGTTTTCTTATAGTGACAAGGGAAACAAAGGGACAACAAAGCACACTTGGTCAGAGTCACTAGGCTAAGGATTTTGTTTAATAATGCTATTTTCTATTTCCATTGTGCTTTGTACTTTCTAGATTATTACCAATGCCTTATGAAAAGGGTAGGATGGGTGTTATTCCTATTCAGCTGATAAGGCACAGAAAAGGTATATGTCTTGACCAAGGTCAAAAGTTTGTTACAGTCCTGGAATTAGAACCGCAATATTTATGTCCATTGCATTTTCTTTTGACTGCCCCTGACTCCTGGCTTGTTCTGGTTGATGTGAACTGCGGAAGCAAAGAAAAGGGAGGTTTGTGGGGAGACTGACTTAATTCAGAATTACTTGATAGTGGAGAGTCCACAAGTGGTAATGCTCTTTTCAGAAATATTCTAGAGGCAAGCTCTGGTGCTTTCCTTAACAGCTAGATCATGTTTCTCATGTGTTAGGGTAGGAAAGGATAAATCTAAAGATTTCATTGTTTTAGGACAACCTATGACTCCCATCATGTCCCTTTGCTCCTTTAGACCAGGAAAAATTCCACCAATGCTCATCATGAAACCTGCCCACATCCAACCTCAATCTGTTTTGGAAGCTCTGGCCTGTGCCTTGTCGGTGATGGCAGAGGCTCTGTGGAACCACTTTGTGGTTCCTTAGCAGAGATGTCCATGATATAGCTGGAAAGGCACTGAGGGAGAGTTGGAAGAGCAGCTCTTTGTTATCTATCTCACTTTCCTCTGTCAAGGTCAGAGTATTGTCTTCTAGAGTACACGTTTGGTAAATTCTCCCCTGAGTGTAAAATCATGCAGAACAGTTTTAGAATTATGCAATTATTTTCAAATGTGTCATGGGAAGAAGAACAGTTGTATAATATCTACACAGAATTAAGCGCCAGCATTTTTAGAGCTTTACTGAGGCAAACTAAAACACTTCTGATTAACTGGGCATTTATTTTGGCTGAGACAGACTTGCATGGAGATAGGGAACATTGGGATGTATGCTGCTAATAACGAACGTGATCACTTCATTAAAGTAGGTCAGAGTAAGCAAGTGTGATAGGTTTTTTTCCCCACATGCTATAATTACCAAGGGAATTCAGCAGGTTTTAGTCCTGTATATAGCTAGGCCATAATAGTATCTAATAAGCAATCATTCCTTGCAGGTGATTAAAATACATGTCTACAGACAGATTAAAAGAGGAGAGATAGAGAGTAAAGCATCATGATCTCATTATGTATTATATTCTCCTCTCATAATTAAGGAAGGTGTAAATTTAAAACTTAATAAAAATGTGGAGGCACCATGATATAACAAGAAGAGCACTGGTCCTTGGGTTAGACAATGGGAGTTAAGGAATCGGTTCTTATACTTTTGACAACACGGCCTTGAGAAAATCATTTAATTTCTTTGAGCCTTGGTTTGCTTATTTGGAGATGAAGATAATAATTATTTGGGGAATCAAATAATATGATATAGGTATGTACAGTCCTAAAAATTTGTTAGTAATAATTTTTAAATGTGAATGATAAAGCCAGACTAGAAAGGCAGCAACAAATGACAACAGGGTCCCCTGTACGACGTGGTGTATCTGGGTGTGCAAACCTGAGACTTATGTCTGTGAAACAGGAGTGCATCAGGCTGTCTCCAAGTTCACCGATGAGAGGAGGGTCAGCTAGCTCAAGAGCAATGAGCCAGAGAAAACCAGAAGAGCCAATCACACACTAAGTATCAACCTTAGAAATGCAGTACATACTGATTTTGGGATCTGTGACACTAAGAAGAAAGAAAGGTGTTTTTTTTTCTGGCCTGGTCACTTTGTTCCTGGTTCCTGGTTCTAAGTTTCTAAGTATGTGTAAGTCAATGGTTATTGTGATAAGAGAGTGTAAATCTTGTTTCTTTTTCTGCTTGGTTTAATTAGGTTGTGACTGTCCAGAATGAAAAATGTCTATTCCATGAACCCAGGGAGCTATTGCTCATACCAAACTTTCAAATCAGTGAAAATATTCACTTGCCCTAGGAAGTCAGGCAACTTATCCATGTTTCATTCTTGGAGGTTTTAAAACTCAGAGAGCCCCAAAGGCTCTTCCCAGAAAACACAGAAAGCTGGTGATAGAGCCGGAAAGGCCTTCATGAATCAGAACTTTTCCACCTGCTTTATCTACCGGAAGTTAGATGGGTGTTTTGTAAAGTATCCTGAGCATGGCTGTTACTCTACAAAAAGAATATCATTAAGGAAAAGAGAGACCTTAAAACATAGCTAAGGTAGGTAGAAGTGTCTGGCATATGCTGGGGGTAACTTTCAGAGGAATCTGTGGCAATCTGGTAAAAGAAATTAGAAAGTCTGCAGTAATTACATCCTAAATAAGAAGGTGGGCTATATAATCTCCCCAAATGAAAAAGGAAATAAATTCCAGTTATTTTTCAGACAAGCCTTGGGTAGATTACAAATAGTTTGAGTGGCAGGTTGAATTGTTGGGGGAAAATGATTTCCTCTGTAATTAAGTTTGTCTCTTATGCTATAAATGTCAAATGAGAGAAAAAATATAGAAAGATTTCAGTTCATCCTAAAGAGACTAAAAAACAATACTAAGAAGAATTTTTGAAAGTTTTTTACTTGATGTTTGCAAATTTAAATAGTAATACAATCTCATTGGAACAACTGGAACAATATCACACAAAGATGTATAAAAGCAAAGATGATTGATCACCTTCCCTGCAAAGTCATCTCAGTGTAAATAGTGTGATGTGTATCCTACTCACACACCTGAGAAAACATGTTAAAAGTGGCAAATTTTTAGATAAAACCAGAGAATTTCAAAGTGCTTGAGACTTTTCAGCAAGATCAGAGACAACCAGAACTACCTTCTTTGGGTTGAATCAATGTAGGAGAAGCTAGACTGAAGGCTTTGGGGCCAGAGTCTGGCAGGGGTCAAAAAAGGGAACCAAGAGAAGCAGATCCAGAATAATTTATTTCTCAAAAATTATCTCTGAACTGAGATGCTAGACAATCAGACTTCTTCCCTCAAACCTTACTCCTCATTTCCTTAACTAAGTGTCACAGAAAGAAGTATATGGTGACATGGTAATCACATATCCTTAGAACAGGTGTTATCACCAATGTGTATTTAATATGCATCTTTGGGGGCATGGTTGTAAGGTGCAAAGGTTAGAAAATCAAGCTAGGGAAATGACGCAGACTTTCAGGGCACAGAAAGAAATCAAGGATCTAGAGGCAGATGAACAAGTAAATTACGTAGCAGAATGAATCAAGGACTTAATACATTTGTGGGAGGGTGAGGGAGGAAGATCTGGAGCAGGCACATATTTGGATAAGATGGGCTTGGAGAGGAAGAGCTGCCTTGATTCCAGAGGCAGCTACCTCTGCCTAGTGAATATGATACAGCAAAGTGTTGGAACGAAGATAACAGTGTTCTCATGCAGAGATAAAACTTTAATCTGAATCCACTGGAGCATAATTCTACTATGCCTGGGTTATCTCTTCGGGGCTTTTGACTTGCAGTATGCTATCCAAATTGTAAGATGACAAAGAGCATTACAGCTACACAATGTATCTGTGCATCCATGGGAGAATCTGAGGAAATAACCCTTTTCTTTCTTTCTTTCTCTTTCTTTCTTTCTTCCTTCCTTCCTTCCTTTCTTTCCTTTCTTTTCTTCCTTCCTTCCTTCCTTTCTCTTCCTTCCTTCCTTCCTTCTTTCCTTCCTTTTCTTTTTCTTTCTTTCCTTCTTTCCTTCCTTCCTTCTTTCTTTCTTTCTTCCATTCATTCATCTATTTATGTGATCATATATATGCATGTATATATGTCTTTATATAAACATATGTATCCCTGCATACAATAGGCCAATCTCTCAATCAAAAACTTTGTAAAAAATTGTGATGAGTAATAATTGCATTATTTATGGAATTCTTTGAAATGGAAAAAATTGCATATTTCTTGCTCTTGTGGCAATTGGTTTCATTTACAGAAAGCTTAGCAGTAATTTCTTAACTTGGAAATTTTACACATTTCTTAGTGGGACACAATACAGTAGGCTGTTCTGGTTATAAGTTCAACTGGGCTAGGGCAGTACCCTTTGGAACTTTCTCTTTCTCACTGGGTTTTCATCTTTAGGATCTATCTGAAGTTACCAAAGGCAAGCATTAAAGTTGATGCTTTATAAAAAAAGTCAAACAACTCTCCATCTCCACCCCAGTGTCCATTGCTGAGACATGAGTGAATAAATTGATAAATGAGAGTCTGGCCTCAGAGGGTATGGCTCAGAGATTGTAGACTGTCCATATAGTTGTGCCTTCTGTGAATAGGTTTGAAGAGCAGTTGAATAGATGCTAAAAACAATGGATTTTCCCCTCAGAAATGTTATTGTCTATACAGAGCAGGTACAAATGTTCTCGTACTCATGAATTGGATAGAATGAGTCCTGGTAATAATGGGGATTGTGACAAGGAATATGAAGCTACCCTCTGGGGCCAAGAAACCCTTCACCTGTTCACAGAGCTTCAGAGAAAAAATGACAGGTTCTAATACATATTTTGAAATTCTGAAAAAAATTTAGTCTGTTATGTGTATTTGTTTTTAAAGCTTGAGAAAATAGATGACCTAGGCCAGCTGAAGTGTTACTGTTGAAATTTAATCATCAGTATGCAACATGTGTTGTTAAGTACTCACTTTGCAACCTTCACGGATGATTAAAAAACAGGGACCCAAAGATGTTTAAAAAACATTAAAAAACAAAACAAAACAGTGACCCAGGATGGAAAGGGCATCCTTAGCAATGGGAAGGCAATGAGTAGCTTAAGCTTTTTACTTATTGTGATAGCAATTGAGCTTCTTGATAATTTGTTGTTGTAAAAATGTCTTTGAAACCACCAATTACTGCTTCCTGTAGATGGTTAGAATTTTGACTCTTATTTGGGAAACTTCTAGAAGCATAATTTGCCAAATTCACTTGTACAAAGCATTTGTAAGTACTCTCTATGAGAATATTCAGAAGATGTTTAGTTTCCTATTTGTTTGCTCTCTCCCAGTTGTGTGTTCAACTAAAGGGCACGTTTGGCTACTGCACTGGGGAAAGATGGATTAGTTCTTCTCATCTCTGTCAGTTTCTCTGTATCCTCACATTTAAAATAATTCCTCTCTCTTTTCAAGCCACAGCTGTGTTACTGAAGTGTGTTTTTTCAATAAAGAAAATATGCTGCACTGATGTTCTGAATTATATTGGTTTTGTTCGCATTGTTTATTTTAAATCTGAAGATTCAGTGGCACAGTGGGTAATAAATGAGAGGCTTTGACGGAACTAAGAAAAGCTTACGTTAAAGGGACCAGTCAAATTGTACAATTTGGTAACTCTATCTGCCCATTATGGTGATTTGTGTGGACTCTTCTAAAACTTCAAGATTTAGGTTAAAATGCTCACTGGTTAGGAATATTTCTTAACATTTGATAGTACTGGTTGTTATCCAAACAACTCAAAATATCCCTGGGAGTTATATCACCGATTTCCTTGTCTAAACAAAAGTAAGTCCCCCAAGGTCACCTTTTAAAAATTGGAACAACCAATAAATATTCTATTGTGACCTTTATGCCTTCATCTTAGAAGACAGCATTGTCTAGTTAGAAAAGCTGGTTCTCCCACTGACTATAACTTATTGCAACAGGGGCCCCAGAAATGTAGAGACATGCTATCCAAGAAACCCAATACCACAGCAAATGTCTCAATCTTGTATTATGACCATTTAAGAAAGAAACAAAAACATGGGAGAGAATATTGAAGAAAAAAATTTAAAAAGTATTAATAGATGCATGAAAGTGTGTGTGTGTGTACGTGTGCACATGTGTGTTTGTTAGTCCCACAAATTAAAGGGATTAACACAGACAGATATGAATCAGCTCTCATGTAGTGATAGCCACATTTTAAAACCTTTTAAAATATTGTTCCTGATATGTTTTATTAAAACAAAGGCCATGCTACTCTGTAGTAATGACACACACCACACACACCCAAAACCCCAAACCAAAAACCAAAAACCCCCTAATCTCAGTAGTTAAACACAATAAAAACTTACTGCCTGTTCTTGTTGCAATTCAATGCCATCAGGCAGATGGATTCTTCTCCA
Source organism: Aethalodelphis obliquidens (assembly GCF_003676395.1). NCBI lineage: Eukaryota > Metazoa > Chordata > Mammalia > Artiodactyla > Delphinidae > Aethalodelphis > Aethalodelphis obliquidens. The sequence continues at coordinate 18,046,669 of NW_020837975.1, forward strand.
TGCAGTCCTTCAGGGTCAGTGTCCTTCACAGCTGTCCTGTGACATCTCCATCTTCAACATGTGGTCTCCAAGGTCACCGCAAAAGGAGGAGATGAGAGTGGATACTCTAGCGGGGAGATTTTATGGATCATGCCAGGAGGTGCAATGTGTCACTTCCGCTCACTTTCTATTGGTCAGAACTGAGTCATATGGTCCAACCCACCTGCAACAAGGTGTCTTCCTACGTGCCCAAGAGGAAGATGAAATGGTTTCGTTGAACACATGACACAAGTGGGGTTGGTCGTTTTATTTGTTGGCACCAGTGAAAATAACCCTGAATACTAGTGCAAGTCTTTTGAAGTCCTTGGTAAGAGATAGCGGGGGGATAAATAATATTATCCATGATGTCGGCCTGTAGATACGTCATTCACTTGTTTCACAATGTTTCCCTTAACATCTAAATAGAAGCTACAAATAACAGTGGTTCAAACAAGTCAGAAGTTTATTTCTCTGGAAGGTGGTTGGGTGATGTTATGGGATTAGTGCTTATCGGGAACTCAAGCTCCCTCTACCTTGTTGCTCTGCCAGTCTCAACGACCCACATGGCTGTTCCAGATCCTCCCATCGCTTTCACATCCAGAGAGGAGGAAGCAGGAAAGGAGAAAGGGGCATGTCCACTCTAAGGATACAACTTGGAAGTCCTACATATCATTTTTTTCACAATTCTTTAGCCAGGACTTAGTCATAGGGCAACCTCTAATTATAACAAAGATTAAGAAAAAAGTGGCCTTTATTCTATTGGGGGGTGGGTAGGGGGTATATTCCCCCATGGCTAAAACATGCAGTCTAATCACGATGAGAGAAAAGGAGAGAATGGGGGCAAATAGCAGTCTCTGCCAAAGCTCATCTCTCTGCCACCCAAATACCAGTTTGCACCCTTCATTTCACAGAACACACTCCACCACCTGTCCCCACCTCCACCAAGGAAGAAAACCCTGAAGTCCCACCTGGTTAATCCCTTGGAAGAGCCCAGAAGCTCTGGGTGATGGGAATTCTATCCATCAGGTTTGGGTGAGGCTTCTGTGGTCCAGTGACCACCCCTCACTCCCAAACCCACATAATAGGCTATGGTGGGGGTATGAACTGAATAACCACCATAAAAGCTCTCATTTGGAAAAGAATGGGGTGGAAAATACTGCATCACAGAGCCATAGCATTTATCAAATCCAACCTGGCAGGCATTTTGAAGCTTCTCTGCCCTGGCAGTAGAGTAAATTCATTGATTAGCTCCATCTAGTAGCTTCTAATTCTCCCCACTGGAAGGAGTCCTTTGTCATTTGGCTTCTATGACCTCTGGCTTTGCCCAAGGGAATCCTTGCCTTTTATTGTCCATGACTCATTCTGAAGTGGGCACTGGAGAGTGTGCCCTTCCTGAAGGCTGCAGAGGATTCTCAACCTGCTTCCTGCTGGTGCAGGTTTGGGAGTTAGGGGTTATTTTAGGGATCAAAATCTCATTCTTTTGAAAGTGAGTCTTGCATGGGTTGTTTTGAGGTATTGGCACTTTATTCTTATAGTAATGGGGAACCGCTAAAGGCTTTGAGGGTAAGATTTCTCTTGCATAAAAGTCATTGCCTATATATCAGGAGAAAACCATAATTTGAAAGGATGCATGCACCCCGATGTTCACTGCAGCACTATTTACAATGGCCAGGACATGGAAGCAACCCAAATGTCCATCGACAGAGGAATGGATAAAGAAGATGTGGTACATATATACAATGGAATATTACTCAGCCATAAAAAGGAAAGAAATAATGCCATTTGAAGCAACATGGATGGACCTAGAGATTGTCACACAGAGTGAAGTAAGTCAGAAAGAGAAAGACAAAATCATATAATATCATTTACATGTGGAATCTAGAAAAATAGTACAGATAAACTTATTTGCAAAGCAGAAATAGAGTCACAGATGGAGAAAGCAAACTGATGGTTACCAAGGTGGGAAGGGGGGTGGGATGAATTGAGAGATTGGGATTGACATATATACACTACTATATATAAAATAGATAACTAATGAGAACCTACTGTATAGCCCAGGAAACTCTACTCAATGCTCTGTGGTGACTTAAATGGGAAGGAAATCTAAAAAAGAGTGGATATATGTATACATATAACTGATTCACTTTGCTGTATAGCAAAAACTAACACAACATTGTAAAGCAACTGTACTTCAATACAAATTAATAAAAAAATAAAGGTCATTGCCTAGAGCAGCGCCAGGAGAAGGGTGGTGGTATTGGAGATGGGGGTGAAAGGGTAGGTGTGGGACATATTTAAAAAAATATGAGGGGACCAGGGGACTGACTAGATGTGCTGAAAAAGGAGAGAATAGAGTCAATGACTCTCAGACATTGTCTTTGGTGACAAACTAAATAGGTGAGTTTGAAATGGGGCTGATTGGTGTGGAATGTGGAGGATTCAGAAGATCAGGAACACTGAGTTCTCTATGCAGGGAACTTTGACAGACTTGACAAATCCTAACTGAAAATACTCGTTTGTTTTTTTGTTTTGTTTTTAATTTAGAACTATCTGTGGTCAATAAAATTGCCACCTTCTTGGGTTTTTTTAAATTATAAAATGTAGGTCATATGGATTTCATATGATTTGAAGATCAAGTTGAAGGTGAAATATAACAGCAAGCTTCCTTTATAAAAAGATCTAAGCATTTTCCCTCTTTCCTCCCACGACTCACCTAAAGATTCAGTGATGGGGAAATTTCTTTATCTCACTAGGCAAAGTGACAGGGTAGGTCTTATGAAAATCTATTTACAGTACTACATTTTCAGTCCCATCACTGCAAAGCAGCAGTACATGTCCTCTGGAGGACTTCACACATTAGTAATTCATTATGTCACCCGTTCCTCTTGGTGTGAAATTCCTCTCATTAAGAAGAGATGACAGAGGCAGGAGAATGATGTAATTCTCTTCTCCTCCCCTCTAAACAAGTCATACTTAATATTTCTTCAAGGTCAAGTTAAATTGAAAATAGGATAGAGTGATAGTTCCTTAGATTTGTAGTAATAACTGGGTGTTCTCAGCAGAAGCCTTTTGGCAGGAGAGCAAAGTTAACTTATCAAAATGCTTAAGAAAGCAAAATTGCCTGCCAGGTAGGAGATCCCAAAGTTTCAGGGTCCGTCACAATCAGATTGCTCTTTCTTTTCCTCTAATAAGAATGAACTTGATACTGGCATAGCAATGCCTTTGAAAGTACGATCTCAGATGCAGAACAATGTTCTTCCTAGGATTTTGTTTGTAATTTTATTTTAGGTGTTACCTTCCAACTGGCTTTAGAACATGTTAGAAAAATAAGAGGCCAATGCACTTCATCCTGGTGGTGACTGTTTAGGTGACACCTTGCAGCATATATTTGAAAGCCCAAGTGGCTCCTCCATTAACTTTCCTCAACTAACCCTTCAATCATTCTAGTCACCTGTTGTGATCTGTTATTCAAAGCCTTGAAGGTCTGGAAAATTGATCTTAGTTGCCTGTGGATTCAAGAGTATGTACATATATTCACTTTAAGTCATAGGTGTCAAACTGAGGCTTGTATTTTCACAACTGGTACTGACTCTCAAATAGCATAGCATGGTTAAGAGGATAGGTGTCAGCTCTGGACTCTAGTCCCAGATTCACCCCTTCCTAGCTGTGTGGTCTTGGGCAAGTTAGTTAACCTCTCTGAATCTCAATTTCTTAACTAAGAAAATGGAGATAAGAGGAGTATTTACCCAATGAGATATTATTCAGCCATAAAAATAAGGAAATCCTACCATTTGTGACAACATGGATGAAACTTGAAGGCATACTAGGTGAAATAAGTCAGACAGAGAAAGACAAATACTGTACGATCTCACGTACATGAGGAATCTAAAACAACAACAACAAAAAGCCCTAAAACACCAAACTCATAGAAAAAGAGATCAGACTTGTGATTACCAGAGGCAGGGTATATGGGGAAGGGAGAATTGGATGAAGGTGGTCAAAAGGTATGAACTTTGAGTTATAAGATAAATAAGTACTAGGGATATAATGTACAACATGATGACTACAGTTACCATGGCTGTATGCTATAGAGGAAAGTTGTTAAGAGGGTGGATACTAAGAATTTCTATATGAGATGCTGGATGTTAACTGAAACTATTGTGGTAATTATTTTGTAATATATGTAAATCACACCAACATGCTGTATACCTTAAATGTATACAGTGATATAATTATTTCTCAACAAAACTGGAAAAAGAGTAGTATTTACCTCCATGGCCTGTTTGTGATGATTAAATGAGATGAGATGTTCCATCCAGTTGTTGGCACATAGTGAGCTCTAAATGGGAGGTGGTTAATTTTAATTTAATCATGAACTACAGAGAAAAATGAAAAGAGATTCTCATGCTTTGAAAGAAATATTTGAAAACTTTCTTCTGCCTTTATAGCCCCTGATTGTTTTATAATTTGGAACCAAATATCCTGTAATAAATACAGCATCAAATTCTATTAATGCCTTAATAGAAAATGTATATCTAACATGCACCCCGATATTCATAGCAGAATTATTTACAATAGCTAGGACATGGTAGCAACTGAAATCTAAACCTAATCTGTTCATCGACAGATGACTGGATAAAGAAGATGTGGTACATATATACAGTGGAATACTACTCAGCTGTAAAAAGAATGAAATGTTGCCATTTGCAGCAACATGGATGGACTTAGAGATTACCATACTAAGTGAAGTAAGTCAGACAGAGAAAGACAAATATTATATGATATCAATTATATATGGAATATAAAAAATAATGCAAATGAATTTATTTACAAAACAGAAGCAGACTCACAGACATAGAAAACACTTACGGTTACCAAAGGGGAAAGGGAGGGGAGAGATAAATTAGGAGTTTGGGATTAACAGATACACACTATTATATATAAAATAGATAAACAAGGATTTACTGTATAGCACAGGGAACTATATTCAATATGTTGTGATAAGCTATAAGGGAAAAGAATCTGAAAAAATATAATGGAATCACTTTGCTATATACCTGAAAGTAAAACAATATTGTAAATCAACTATATTTCAATTAAAAAAATATACACGCCAAGTGTAGCCCTCTTGGACTAGATTAATATACTTGGATCTAATTCATTCTCTTAAATATTAGCTCTATGTTCCATAGAATCATATACAATAAATATATATTCTTTTATGGTTAGAAAAAGAAAATGCATATCTAAAGAGAAATAAATGAAAAGAGGGGCTATGGATGAGAAAAATGATGTGTGAAAGGGAACTCCCCTGGTAGATGTTAGGATGTCAAAGAGAGCACAGGCACGAGCCTTTTCGGCTTTGAAGCTCTGAACAAATTTGATCTGGATATTAGATCCAGAGAAAAGGTGGGATTGATAAAAGAGAGCATTATTGCAAGACACTCAGAGGAAATAACCATGTGTAAGAGGGCCCCAGAGTTCAACATTCATAAGAGGTGATAACGAAGGGAAATACTTGAGATTAGTGTACCTGGAATGTTCTCTTCTCTCTCTGTACTAATGTCACCCCATTTTCCAGTGCCGGGTGAGTTTCCACATCACACACAAACCCTCACTCGGTAGATACCAAAGCTTTCCCTGCCTGCTCTTCCCCCTGAAGTTCCACAGCCCTTGGACATTTGAGATTTAACTTGACACTTTATGCTGGAGTAACACTTGTCTCAGGCTGTTTTGATTTGGGTGGCAGGGGTGTCCGTATTTGATCCTCTGCCATGCCTCATGGGCTTGGGCATATAAATACTTCCCAGCACTTTCATTTAACTTTCTCATCTCTCTGTGTGGAGTGGGGTGCATATATTCATCCCACTCCCCACAGAAGCCACTCAGGCTCCAGGGGATTAAGTGATCTGGGAAGGTCACACATCTATGCCTCCCTGTCATCTGTGATTGACTGCAAGCTCATCTCCCACTACTCTGTACAACCCCTAAACTCACCCAGTCCCAGCTTCCTCTCTCCGCTGGTCTGCAATGTGCTGAGTTATTTTTATATTCAAATGGTTCTCTGAACCACATCCTTGCCTTTCCTTCAGCCTGATTCTTCTGTGAGGATAGGGTTTCTCTCACTCCTCTCTCAAACAAGGACTCAGTCTCTCTCTCAAACATCTCATAAACCCCAAGCCCAGAAAGTGATGTTAAGTGTATCTCTGACTCTCAAACGCTGCTTCCAGGCCATTTCTCTTTCTTCCTACATCAGAACAAATAAGTGAAAACAAAGAAACAAACACCCAGCTCCTTGGAACCTCGGTGCGTTCAACTATGTTATCATCATTCTTATCCTTGCTGCTGACTCCTGGCCTCCTGCTCTCTCCTTTCTTTCCCTGAAGGGAAGAAACTCCTTCTCTGGCTCCTTATCTCCCTCCCCACCTCTAGTCCTGTCATCATTTATGATAACTGTATGATCCACCTAAATGAACCAGTCCATACCTGGATCTATCAGTTCTTTAATATCTACACATTGGATAATCTTTTCCTCCTTCCCATTTCCCAATCCTTGGCGTCAACACTTCTGAAATCCCCACTTTGGGCAGTGGAATAATCCCATGTTTCATAGCGGGACAAAGTTAGTTAATGCTAATCTGGCCTTGAAAGAGCTTTGTAGCTGGAGACCAAGGACGACAGTGATTTGCGTGAACTCAAGACTCAAGACCCAGTAGGAACAAAAACATCTCGGCGGAGGCCAGAGAGATTTCCATAAGTACTAAGTCACACCTCGCATGTCCTGGTGCTATTTAAGCCCCAGCCCTTTCTAAGTTCCTCTCACACAGGACTCAAAACTAGTTTTACGAATTCCAACCCCCATGCTTACTTTTAACTACAAAACTATAATAACTTTAATAGTGCAAATTTTGGATCAGAGACTTCTCTTTCTGATCTGCAGGGGAAGCTGTTAGTCACTTTGGGGGATGGTGGTAGTCAAAAGAATTGGACTCAAGGTCTCTGGCTTGGTATCGTTTGCTTTTCAATCCTATTTCTTTCCTACTAATTTGCAGTGGGGTGGGCCAGTGTCTGTGTGACAGCTACAGAGTTGGGGGTTAATGGGCCGTTTTCATGTACCCTAGACAATTTATCAGTGGACCCCTGTGGAGGCTTAATAATTTATTTTAATATCTTGAAACACTACCTAATCAAGAGCCTAGGGACTGTGCCTGGTATATCTAACTTACTCCATTTTTTTTTCCATACAAGAGGACAGGGCCTTGTCAAGTAGGTCTTTGGAGGGTGTCCCACAGGAACCTCCATTCTTCCCTCTTTCTGTGTTCTTTCCAGTCCTTATGGCTTCCCTACAGTCCTTTTTTTAATCCTTTCCCATCTGCTCCCAACTTCCTGTCTGTTCCCACACACCATGGCCTTATTTTCCACTAGACAAAAAAGCCTCTCAACCCAGTTGGGGATCCTGCAAACTCAGGACTCCTCTGTTTCAGCTCCAGCTGACCCCGTGCTGGGAGAGGAAAGCTCTGATTCCTTGGAGAATGACCGGGTCTGGGTGAATAATTCAACGCTTGTTTTTAGACCCACTCACAGCACCAACTTGCATGTTCACTTCCCTCCAATCCTTGAACTTTTTAGAGCTCTGTGGTGAAAATTGGAGTGCGTTCTTATTAGCTGCCCACCTCACAGTCCTGGTTAACCACCTCATTTGGTCTTCCGGATCAGCTATCAAATTTCCATCTGTTTTCAAGCTTCCCAGATTTTGTTGACATCTCCTATCTGCTGTTGTTTGCCTGGTCTTACTTGTCCTTATGCGTATATACCTTCTTTATTCCTTAAATGTTTTGTTTGTTTGATTTTTCGTTCCATGAGGAATAATGAATAAACCAGTAGGATAAACATGCCAAGCTTAATCTGAAGCGTGCTCTTCTATGGCCTCTGATCTTCTATATGAATTCATGCTTCATTGTTAAGCAGAATACATTGACTCAATATTCACTCCCTTCTGATTGCTTTAGTAAATTTAAATGTAACTCCCTATCAGTGTTGGTTTAAATGATCTCTTTGCGATCATTCTCTTTCTTTTGGTTAAATGCTCAGGCTCTTAGCTGTTTTCTTTCTTTTCTGGCAATATGGCCTCTGAGTGCATGATGGGGAGAGAAGACTGTGGATTCATACAGTTTCCTCTGGCTCCTCTTGGGTCTTTGCTATGGGGAGGTCAGTTTGGATTTATTCTACACTGATTCCTGAAGGCTGTGGTCCTGGCTGTCTGCTACCAATAATAACTTTTCTGTGTCATTTGGGCCTAATTCCCAGGTCTCATCAGACACTGGTTCCCTCAACGCCTCTTCATTCCATCCTCAAGGCACCCAGAATCTTCTCTGTCTCCACATGCCCTGTGCAGGCTGTCAGGAACAAGAGATTTAGTCATTTCTCTGAGCTACTCTCTTACGCTGCAGTGCTTCATATTGGCTTTGAGTCAATCATCCCAGAAAGCTCTTCCCAAGGTTCTCTTGGGAATGTTGAATGTTCAAAGCAGAACAGAGGAAGCACCACTTGCTTTCGGTTTTCCCTAAGCCTTTATAAAATGCCTTTCCTAACTGGGATTTTGGCACAAAGAAGGGGAGTTGGGACATATGTTTCCCATGATCTTCCTCTACATCCCAGTTAGCCTAGAAAGAGCAGGCTTACCTTGCTTTTCACTTTCTGGCAGGGTATTTCCCCTCTGTCATAATTCTTTCTTGGGAACATTAAACTTTGTGGTTTTGCCTTGAGGGTGAAAAATATTGAAACTATGAAAAAGCCCTTTCTTCTGCCAGTTTTGTCTCTGATGTAGGTGATGCAGAACAGGTTGTAACTATGGGTCACCAAAGTTAAAAAAAGAAAAACAAACCCAAAACATATACCAAGTATATTATCCCTTTTAAAAAGGCTTAACTTGAAACAAAATACATCCTGAATTATTTGGGGAAGGAGAAGATTTTAAATAAGTGAAAATTAGTCCAGAAAACAAGAGAAGGCACAAACAATGGGGACAGCCAATTAAAAGATCCTAAGTAATGGAAAGGAAATGGAAATCGTGTGTGCTTTAGTTGTGTAAGTTCTGTCACCTTGATAATAGGCAGGTCACTTAACTTCTCTGAACCTAGTAATGCCGTTCATGAAACGTAAAAGGTTAGCTTGATAACTGCTAGAGTATATTTTCCAATCCTGCTATTCTGCATTTTAGATTTAAATATTATAATGTAATGCTGTTCTGTAACATCTACCCAAAACTTAGTGGTTTAAAACAACAATAATTTATTTTTCTCAGGAATCTGCCACCAATCTGTAAAAAAATAATATATATATATATTATTTTTTAAGAATATATATATATATATTCATTGTAAATCAACTCTATTTCAATACAAATTTTAAAAACATAGAAGGTGGGATTTTTCTAGTGCTCATTTTCTTCTATAGTTTAGAAGTTATGAAGTATTTGTTCAAATCGGGAATTAAGACCCCAAATCTGAAAGGGTGGGCGGGGATGCCCAATCAACATGGACTGCTTGACTCCCTCCTGACAGCAATGGGCGCTGAGATTGCTCTGAGATCAACCTTTGTAGGATGTCACATAGGGTCTGAGTCAGGGAACCTGGCAGGGAATAGCTGGTGCTGGCTTCTGAAGAAATTAGGAGCTAACTGCAGCATGGGCACCCAGGGCTTTCCCGGTCCTGTTTCCTATCAGTAAATTGCATTGGAGTGGGTTCCCAGGGCCTCATCAGTAAGAAGATAGCTGAAGAGCTTCTGAGAAGTAATGGTGCTCTCTACTTGATAACGTCCTGTGCTTGTGCTAACAGTGCCATGTGGCTGCCTGGATGCCTCATGTGACCTTAGGCTGCCGAGGAGGTCATAAATCTTCCCTCTTACTGTGTGACAATCAGGCTGTGTCCAGTTCTGGGCAAGGTGCTTCCAGAGTGTTGCTGAGAAGCAGGGGCAAGTTCAAACAGGGAAACCAGCATAATGAGGGGTCAGCAAATAGTGTTATCTGAGCAATAGTCGAAGGGGCTGGAGATTGTATTTTTTCTTTTCTTTTTTTTTTGGAAGGTGAGAGTCCAAAGGGGAACAAGGGAGATCTCTTTAAATACTGAGGATCTGTTATGGGAAAGGTGAGCTAGATTTATCCCGATTGAGCCAAAGGATGAACATAAATATCAGATCAATGTGAAGATGAGCTTTCTAACAATTATCTGAAGGTGTTGCCTCACAAGGGAGCGAGACTTCCATTGTAAGCGGTGTGCAAACAGAAGCTGGATGTTTGTAGAAAGGATTCCAACTTTGGGTGAGAAGTGAGGCTGTGAATAGTGGGTAGTGCAGAGTGCAAGCTGACCCAGAGAAAGGTCTCCCTTTCTGGCATGGTTCAGTCAGTCAGCGTTAAGATAGACTATGATGGTTTTCGTTTGCCAGATTTGCAGCGTCCACACGTATAGTGACCAGAGAAAGCAGGAAGAGGCCTTAGATATCATTAATGTAATTCATTCACTTTATAGGCAAGGCTAACCATCGTCACTCAGCCATACAGAGGCAGAGGTAAAGGAGATTCTCTGTTTTTTCATCTACCAATGGTTTTCCAATTTTTCCAGGGAGCTTGAGGGGTAGGAAGTGGGGTGGTGGGAGTGACAGACTCCGGCCTCAGTCTGCTGTACTCATCTGCTCTACATGTGCAGTTGTTGTGTTGATCTTTGCTTGAAGAAAGGATTCCACAACTAAAAATTCAGAACCTAGATTTATACCAAATAGTGTCTCCTTTTATCTCCTACAGTTCTCATAGTTGGGGTAACAAAACTTTTTCTCTGCCTCTAGAAATGCCACTAATTGCTTTGTTGAGCACCAATCACCTTGAGAACTCAACAGAGAGTGAATAAATGGTACATATTTTGGGCGTATTGGCTCAGATCTATTATTTTCCTTCCGACTTGCATCGCCACTGTGTGCCACTGCTCTATTTTTCCTGAACCACAGTTTATTTTTATAAGTGTATTCATCTAACTGCTTCCAATCTTTCCTCTCACTATTGATCCTTCCAACTTGTCCCAAACTTTTTTGGGGATTGAAAATGGCCATCCCCCTCATTTCAATAGTATATAAAAACTCTTTTCATCTCTCAGTTTAATTCTGTATGTCACCCCAAATAACACTGGCTGTTTATGTCTTATAAATACTACAAATGCATTCTCAGCTTGCTTTCTCATAGCTTTGTTGAGCTCTGTTGGTTTAACTATTTTTGTGTGTGATTTTTTTCTAACCCCACCTCCATACCTAGGGTTCTGGTAAATTTCCCGGTATGTTTCTCAGCCAACTTCATTTGGGTTTTTTAATGCTGTCTCTCTAACATCTTTATGCCTGTATTTCTTGATTTTCTTCCCTTGTGAGGTTTGGGAACACTGACTGCTTCATTATCATATGCAGATTTGATTTATCCGTTGTTCTGAATCAATAATGAAGATGTAAAATAATGTCTGACTCTAGGGGCTGCGGATGACACCTCCCCTCAGCAAGATTCATTTCTATTCATTTACTGATGCTGTCAGCCTTCCAACCACGGGAATGTGCAAAGCCCAAGCAATTTGCAAGTAAGATTTTGGAAATATTATCTCAAATGCTTTCTGAGAGTCTGACTCTATACACGCATTGCTTATATATTCAGTTTCTCTCCCATCCTGATCTGAATGATTTTTATCAATACGTGGTCCTCATAGCTCTTTTTGAGATGGCTTATTTACTGATTTTCTCTTTACTACTAGATTCATATTTCACCAAACTTTAATCACTACTTTACCAAATAGCAATTATCAAGATCTTTTTCTCCAATAGGCCGCATTTTCTTCCTCATTACTACCAACTCTCTAAGGAAAAACATTCCATTCATCCTGAAAATTAGGATACAGTGGGCCCAGCTTACCATAGCTCAGCACTCACGGTTGGCGACGTGTGGATGGTGTAATGTACCAGGGGTGATGTACAGACCCCAGGGTTTTAAACTGAGGAGAGACAGAAGCCCAGACAAACAGCTCAGTTCTTAGTTATGGTGGGTAACAGCTTATATAGTCTTTTCGATATTAAAATATCTATCTCGCAGCCTGTTTTGACATCTAATCAAGCAGAATTGGTTATTTTGAGACAAGTGAGCTTGTGCTGAAAATACTTACACTTAATTGAATTAAAAAAAAAAAGCATTCTGGACTTCAGCAAATTAAGGAGGAGGTGAAATTTAACTCACCCTTAAGCTTTTCCTTTCTTCCAGTTAGAAAATTAACACACCATGCCTCAGAGGAAAAAAGAGGAACTCTCATTTTTGCCAACCCCTGCTAAATTGTTAATGCATAAATGGATAGCTAAGCTGTTGAGCTTTACCACTATTGATCTACAATATCACCTTTTGCATCTTGATGGGGAACTCTTAAAAGTAGTAAGCTTTCTAGATCAAAGGAGTGAAAGTACAATGATACCTGGTCCTGAAGTTGATGATGTTGGAGATGGCTTCCTTGCTTGTCACTCTTACAATTTATCTCATACAATCTGCTCCCAGCAAATTGGTAGGATGGGTTCCTTGGAGAAAAAAAGTTTTGATTAAGTGCTATATATGATAACATTTCCTTTTTAGCTACCTGTTTCATAGGCAATTTGGCAATGAGAGTGCAAATATGTGCGATTTAGTGCTTGCCTTTTCTCACGGTTGCTCGTGTCCTCATTTCCTAGACTACCAGGGATTTGAGATTCAGGATTATAATCCCAATAATGGTAAATTTTTTCATTTGGGGTTTGGAATGGAACAATTAAGGCCTACGAGGTGAAGGGACTTGACTGTTTTGTTTGAGGGAAGGCTGATAGTATTTACATATCGTGTTAGCCCTCTCCCCAAACTGGGAGTAGATGGAAAGAATGACTTCTAAGTAGGTGTGATTGGGGCTCCATGAATTGCATGGACTTCCTGGTTTTAGCTTGTTCTAATGGTATTCAGATATGCATAAGAGTATTTTGGTTTATTTTTCTCTGCAATGGGAAATTAAAATAGCCCCAAATCCAGGTGTGTTGGCTGGATATAATTTCATTTGCATACCACGTAGAGGAGGAGAGAAAATCTGGACAGTATTTTTGGCATTTTAATAATACGCTTCCAAGGAAGGAAAAAGTCACACAATTCATGTTCTTTGACAAAACTTTAATTACAAAACCAGACTCCTCTGATTATAAAAATTACACAAGCTGATAAATCTTGGTAAGTTATAGAGAGAATAATTTTATGAACATTTTATACCTAATAAAAAAGTTAAAATAATTAACAGCATTCATCAATTTTGTTTTCACATGATTTTCTAATATAAAAAAGCATATAGTCGTCAACCTTTATAGAAATCCATATATGTTTGTAATAGCTTTTCATAATGGGAAGGGGACAATATTCGTATTTAAATAATGATATTAATAATTCAATGATGAATATCAAAACTGCCATAAGCTGAAGCATGACAAAATTTATGATCAAAGATGCTTAGGGAACTTTTGAGTCTTCTGAATCCAGCAAAAATGATCTTTTGGAGAAAACCTAGACGCAACAACTCGTATTATCGTAGTATTGCCTCACTTGAAAAAAAATACATATCATCAGTGTCGCCTTACTTATTTTCAGAACAATGACTTTTTCTTTTCTTTCAACAGTTTTGTACCAGAGTGGGGTAACCATGTGCTGGTGAATTGTGATGCCTGCAGGAAATGGCGTTTGATCTACAGTAAACTGGAAAACTTCTTTTTTCAACCCAGACTAGTAAGAACAGATGCATACTGACAGTACAATGTTTCATGCAAATCCACAGTTTACTGTGGGGATTAACCTCTGTCCTGCAATACTGCATTTCAGGACACCTCGCCCCTTACAACTCCTGTCCTGGAGCAAAGCAGCATCACACTGACGTTGTGACAATCGCCTTTCGGCAAGATAAAAGAGTAGCTCTGTGTCCAAATGAGAAAGGAGGAGTCTGGGTAGCACAAAGCAGTCCCATGTAATATCTAAATTTCTTTATTGCATTCTAATTTTTTCAATATTGCATTGCAGTGCTGACCCAATTTCATACCATCACCAAACCATTTTAACCTACAGTGTTTACAAGTGCTGCTGTCTCTTCGATAGTACCCAAATACTGTAAACTGTTAACAAATTGCTTATTTTTCTGTGAAGAATGGCAATGAAAAAATTGTGAAGTAAATCGACTTCTGAAGATGGCATTACACTGAGCACATATACTAAACACACAAATGGTTGCCATTAAATATTCTTTTACTTGCTGGTACTTTAACACTTACATCCCAAAGTGAATTTGATTAGAATAGTTTTGGAGCAAACTGTAACTAGAAATAATTAGACATCAGTACCTTGAGGACTGGGGATAATACATTGAAGGATGCCATTGTTTCACATCTCAAATGCAGATCCAAACATAAGCATTTCTAAACATTTCAGTTGATTTAGCTTGTGGGCTAAAGAGCGGCAGAACCAGAACATCTATGGACATTTAAACTTGAGTGTTGTTTGTGCAGTCTCTGTTGTACCTTCCCTAGGAAGCGTTTTGCTAGAAATTATATACCAAGTGAGAGGACTGAATGAATACCTCAGCAATTATAAGAGGGAAGGTTCTCAGATCGAAATATACTTGACTTTATAGCCGGCACCCCACAGGTTTGGATTCAGAGACAGACATAAGAAGAAAATGTGATTTTAGTTTATAATATTCATCACCTTCCTCCATAAATAAATTCCTCGGGTAGGACAAAGTAAAGTATATGAAAAAATATGGTATATATTCAGCTTACCTCAACTTCAAGATTCAAGTGGATAAAAATATAAGCAGCTATTTCAGCTGAGCACAGGGTAGAGATGAAAACATTAATGAAAATAAAATAGCTATCACATCACCCAAACATCTACAAAACTTAAAGAGAACTTTGTGTATGCTGAAACCTATGTGGTACAATTAATAAAGCATTTTCTGCCGCAAATAATGTAATACTGCTTCACCAACATAAATTACGTTATTTTGGAGAAATTCTAATTAGGATAAACTAAGGCATAAAACAAAAAGCAATAAAAAATTTGAACACATAACAAAGCCACACTCTACTAGCCATCTGAGTCAGAAGTTCTGTGGTTGGAATTGAATAATAAATCTGCTGGTGTTAAAGAAACTAAAATAAGTTCTATAATAACAAAAATTTAGAAGATGAGAAATTTCTACCAGAGAGAATGATACAGCAAATATCACAATTATACAGAAAAATGCTTCTTATATTCCTTCCTGAACTGATGAATTTAAACTACAAAATTTCTTCTTAACTCTTTCAGCCATTAGAGGACTAATGATCTTACAGAACCTGTGATTTAATTATGAGCATCTGTTTTGGAGACTAATAAATGAATCAATGTGAGTTTGGGAACAGCAGGTAAAATACCAATAAATTATTCATTTTGAGGGAAGAAGGAAATGTTCCTGGGCATCAGATGATATATTTAACTTATATTTATGTCAGGCTAGCTTTGGGTGCTTGTGGACATAATCCTAAAATTCCAGCTGAAAATGGCTTGGGGCAGAAGCTTTGAGTTACTTAGCCAAGAAGAAGTAGCATAGTGATTTCCCCCACTTAAATTTGTGGTTGCATGATAATCTTCCACGTTTTCAGTTGTAAGATAGGATATGAACACAGTCCCTGCTGTATCAAAGGAAACCAAGGCTTTTGTTAAAATTTAAGCTACTGATAAATATTTAAGGAAATGAAAGGCTGATGCAAATACTACCTGGCAAGGAATTCACAAGCAAGGAACTTTCTAGTTTATTAGTAAGTCTACCCTGAATTACTTACTAGGCGATAAGATACATCCAATGGCTTCAACTTTATAATTGAAACACCTGAAGCTTTCAAGGGCCTCCTGAAATTGGTCCACACTTTGATCTGATTTCCTCCCTCCCTTCATGCCTCCCTCCTTCCCTTCCTTCCATCCTTCTTTGCCCAAATATTTATTGAATGCCTAATAGGTGCCTGGCACTATTCTAGGGTACTGGGGTTATAGCAGTTTGTAGAACAGAAAAAAATCTCTGCCCTCGTAGAGCTTTTAACCTACTGGGGACAGATAAATAATAAACAAATGCTATGATAAGGAGGGAAGGAGGAGAGGAGGGTTACTGTGTTTTTATAAGATGGTCATGGAAGGCCTTCCTAATGACATGGTATTTACGTATAAATATCATGAAAAAAGGGAAGGAGACTTACAGCTAGAGAGCAGAAAAAGAGCATTCAGGGTGGTGAGAACTGCAAGCACAAGAGGACAAAGGGGAGAGTGGCAGGAGAGGAGGCCAGAGAGGAGGAGGATGGGGACAGATTCCCTCCATCGTGCACCTTCCATCAGAGGTAACGGCTGCGGAGGGTGGGATCCGTGGCTTAAGCAGGTCCACTGCATTCGTCAAGTGAAGTTGTATTTTCTTCATGCAGTGTTCCCGTTTAACGCCAACAGAACTCGATACCCACATTCTCTTAACCCTATAGAGTATGAACCATGCAAGTCACTGTCAACCATTTTCTGTGTTTTATCACTCAGGACTGCTTCCTCTATTGGGCTCTTCAAATAGATCCCAAGCAGTTTAGGGTAGAACCCACACAATACATTTTCTCCTTTCCTTACAGTGTGTAACACTGAGCTCAAGGTAATTAAATGAAAGAAATACATAAAATCATCTGTTCATTAAGAGAAGACGAAGAAATCCACAACTCAAGAAAAATTTGTTTTCAGGAAATTTTAAGAATGTTGCCATGGAAACAAAAAAGATAGTAGGTTGGAACACAGTCTATCAATTTCTGATTTGTCTGATGAATTACATCATCGTCCATCCTAATCTAGGGATTATCTCTATGTGTTTGTAGACTCTTCCCTCCTGCCCTGCAGAAAGTGGGACCCCTATCTACGCAGGCTTCTTTCCCTCTTTATAATAGTACTACGACCCATTCTCCTTAATGTCTGCCGGCACCTATGATTCTTTCCTCTGAATTTATATCTCCAATTTCCCAAGGTACTGTTACCAAGCAGGGTCAGGGCTGTCAGTGGAGCAGAGGATTACAAATATATCAAAGAGTTAAGCTACAGGGTAAAAATTCACCAGGCCACTAATTTATTTGAACCACTTGCTCGAGATGCATCTACTTGAAGCAGGGACATTAGGTCATGGATGAACAGTGGTGCTAAAACACTTCCATAAAAATTAATTATTTCTCTTGTGGTGAGGTCTTTATGAGTTTTAGACTTAAAATAATTCTATGCATATTTTTCATCGGTTCTCTATCAAAGATAGTAGAGTCTAACTAAGGAATAAACGATGTATTCAGGCTCAGCTGAACAAAGAAGAAAAGCAGCTGCTGCTTAATACCTCTCGAATCATCATTTTAGTGGAAAATGTCAATCCCAGATCAATCTCAGTCCAAAGCTTGAGATCTCACAATCCCCCCAGTGCTAAATTTCCAACTGGACAAGCATTTTGGAGCCTAACGTGAAGAAGGAGTAAGACTGTTCCCTCCATCCACAGATGGACTCTTCTTTCCCAAATTAGTCACGACGTCTCCTTTCTGTGAGCCATCCTTCTGAATATGTCTTAGTCATTTCCACACTGAACAAAGTGAGCAGAGGTGGCAACAGGGCAGGAATGATTCCTCATTAATATTCTTTGCTCATGCTCTTTCATAAAATGATTTTTCCTTTTTTTTTGCTCTTGTCAGTCTCAATTCTGGCCCAACTGGTCTATTTATCAGTATTTTTTCCCTTGGATCAAATTATGAGTTTTGGAACTTGTTTATACTTGTACTCACTAACTTGTTTTAGTGTATCCACATCAAACAAAAGGATTTACGCCCTCAAAGTTTTTATCTCCTGCATTGTTAGTAACATGAATCCGTTGATTACCCATCCTGGCCTCCCTACCTTACCATTTTATCTCCCGACCTTACCATTTTGTCTCAGACTCATCTAGCACTCGTTGATACCCATTTCCAGAAAACAAAGAAAAAATTCATAGGGTAACTGCTATTTATTATGGCCAACAAATATTAACTAAAAATTTTGAACAATTTTTAGATTAGGATAATAGCAGGCAAATGATGACTCTGGTCTTGCCAATGTTTCATAACACAACTGTTAAAGCAAATAGTTACTCTCATCTTTTTAGACATTAAGATATTCCTGCGAATTATTCGAGCATTGTTTGCCCCTAGCATAGGACTTGGCCCGTTACTTGGCACATTAAAAGTGCTTAATAAATGTTTGTTGGGTGGATTAGTGAAGGAATGATACGGCTGGTTCATTATGCCATTTTACTTTCCGAGTTCCTAGGTATGCTCATAGTTTTAGTTGTTGGAAAATTTCTTCTAATCAATAATTATTTTCTGTCTCTGTCAATCTTTAGCTGTGGCTTCCTATTACTGAAAAAAACTGAGTGCTCTAAGTATGTAGATATAATACATAAAGGAAAACTATTGGAACATAAGAGATCTTTTAGAGAGATCTTGTATGTGACTCTAATCTAAGAATTTCAACAATTCTTTATTCTAGTTGTATGATTGAGGTGGCCCTTTGGGGGTCTGGTAGTGGTGGATTTTCCTAATGAATTACAGGTTTGTCAACCATTGCTTTTGCTAGGCTATGGCTTTAAAAAAAAAAAAAAAAAAAAAAAAAAAACTCCAGCCTGGCATACATCACAGTTGAATAGCTACAATATTGAGACCAAAGATCTGCTTGCAATCATTTTCAACATTTGTTATATTTATAAAATTTAGTTTAGCTGTTGCTTTCCCTCTTCAGAACTTTTGCATTTTTTGCAAAAGTTGCTTTTTTGCTTTTCTTACTTTTTTTTTTTTTTTTTTACTACCCCTGTCCATGGGTATTTTTCTCATGTCAAATCACATAACCTTTTACTTCGCTATCAAGATGTGCAAAGCTCTAGGCTCTAGCATTTCAACTTACTGGAAAGGATAGTGAGTTTGACATACCTGAAATTCTTCCCTCATATGGGGCCTTATTCTGGTGTAACTGGCTATAAAGGAGAATTACAGAAAATAAAACAAAATAACAACAAGAACATCCACGTGTCGGGTCTCACAGATTGAGGTTGTTAAATAACTCACTTTTCATTAGATCACAGGCAGACAAGTCAGAGGCAAGAAATTCTTTCATTTATGTTTTTCACTGAATAGATAATTGGCAAGTGTATGCTAAGTGGAAGGACCTGTACGATCTACTGTTTGCCATGTCAGCTGCCATTATTAAAAGCAGTGGGAAAAAATAAGTGATCATAAACTATATCAGATAGGAACAAGTGCTATGATAAAAATTTAAATTGTGATACGAGAGAATATAATTAGAAAAGGGATTTTAAATATTTTCAGCACAAAAAAATGGTAATTATGTGATGTTATGGAGGTGTTAGCTAATACTAGGGTGGTAATCATTTTGCAACATGTAAGTGTGTCAAATCAACACATCGTACACCTTAAACTTACATAATGTTATATGTCAATTACACCTCAATAAAGCTGGAAAAAAAGCAGTAGCCAATTTCAGCTTGATGCACATATAAATAACAATAATTAATACTTTTCCTAAACTTTAGTGCCTGCAAATATGTTCACCTGTCCAGCTTAATTTTGCTATGTTCTTATTTCACTCTTTTCTAGACATACTCATTCTTACCAAAGGAAAAACATGCTTTAATTACTCTAAGAAAAATTATTTTAGAAATAAAAAAAATTGAACAGGAAAAAAGCAAAATAAATTAATGATTAAAATATTAAATCTGGACAGGAGAATGGCTACTGAGTAAGTCAAATATTCCCATACAAAATTCTGGGCATCTTTGTTTAAAAAATATGAAAAACTATATAAAGTGAATGTTATTAAATAGAGTTCTCTGGTTATTCATGCAAATGATGTCACTAATGAAATCTGCAATAACAAAAGCTTCTAAAGTGGATTACGGATTATTAATTCAGTATAATTTTGGCATCAGGTTAAACATGGTGAATGTTGGATATCCATGTATTATTCCCTGTAATGCCATGACATTAATCACCAGATACAGTGGACTCGGGTATTCAAAGATTTAAAGTTATTGGTTTAATGACTTGGAAATAGTGCTGACAGCTCATGAATAATTTTGTCCAGACTTGGAACTGTATCACGCGCAGCCTGAGGGATGGGCTTTGTCAGTAAGCCTGGGCACTGCTCAGGAGCCACCAGCCTGTTTATTATTGTCCCCATCTCTGTAGTTCTCACATGGTGAGAAAATTGTTAGTTCATGCGCGTTTGTAGTTAATGTTCATACAGTAATACAATGTAATGAAGTGAGATGTTTTAGGCAGAATTTTTTTGAACTGATTATAAATTGCTTTAGATTTGAAGTTAATACAAGTGTTAGGGGTCTTAAAAGGCCATCTAACTATTTCAGTAACACTTCAGTGATTTACACGTTATAAAGATATTTGTAACTTAGGGATTTGTAAAAAATATGTTTCAGGAGTACCAAGGTATTCTGTGTTTGCTTCAGAACCTTACCTTAAACAGGTAGAAATAATTGATATACATAATCATGGTATTATTTTTAATGCATGTGTTCTTGTATTTTTAAAGGATAAATTTTATAATTTTTAGAACCTGTAATTCAACAAAAGACTGACGAAGTATAGATTATTATGTTTCATTGTGATGTCACGGGATGTTGTGCTTACGAAGTTTAATTCCTAGCCTAGAAGAATCTTTCCCTAAAGGATAGGGAGCCCAAAGATCCCACTGAAGTGAGATGAAGAGGTCATGTGTCATGATATTACGTGGGGCATTTAATATTAGCAATAAGAAATGAAAGAGAGGACAGTGAATCTATGAACAGCCTAGTTTGCAGCATTTAGGATTGTGACCTAGAAAGAACTGGTAAAGTTAACTGATACTAGTAACAAAAGAGTAAACACCTGTATCATCTATCAGTATTTTAACATGTTAACTGTTCCTTGTTATGACTAATGGAACTAGACTTTTGTGGTTTTTAAAATAAAAGGTCAACATACCCAGAAGTAATGTAAATAACTTTGCCTAGTGGCATTGTAGTAAATATAACTGAGATGACATTTTCACAAGTAGCTAAGACTTTATGATTATTTTTCTTAAGAGTTTTACTTTTAGGCTTAAATCATAGATTTCCTAAACAGAGTAATACTGAGGAATTTAACTAAAATTATTATATTTCTCTGTGGGCAAAGTATGAAAATAATAAAATAAATAAGGAAATATTTGCAACATAATTTCCCTTGATTGAGTTAGGACATTAACTTAATTATTAGAGGTATGTGCAAATCTATGGGGAATAATTTGTTACTTCTTTATTTTAACTATAGTTAGAAAAAAATCTGGTTTACAGATTATTTTTTCACTTAGAAAGAATGGAGATAAATTTTGATAATGGACCAAATTCAGGGAATTTTGGAGACTGTGAAGGACTCACATGGAAATACTTGCTTCTTAGCGAGATTAAAAAAATGTGCATTCGGGCAGTTCCCTATTTTGAAGATTCGTTGGGGTGAAAATATAACTTAGGAAATACACATATATATATTTTTGATATTGACATTTTTTGTTCAGAATTCTTTTTTAAGCTTTCCTCAATAAGTAGCTTTAGTTTCAGAGCCCAAGATACAGAATTACAGAGCAGAGAGCTATATATGGCTTATTAGTTTACTTCCACTATTTTAGAAGTGATAAGTGAGACTGTTTTCATGAACAAGATGTGGTAAGAACCTATATGGCACAGAATATTAAACAAAAGAATGTTCTTACAGGGAAAGACATCTGAAAATGGTGGTTTGCCATTAGGTTTGTATTGATAAGACACTAGCATCTCAGAATTTTACACTTTTTATCATTCTCCTTCATTTTGTGATAGAAATTAACATTTGTTTAGCCAGGATTAAGAGCAAGTGGGTTTTGTTTTAGGAAAGAAAAGGAAATAAAATGCTCAACTTTTACTCTCATTCCTACAATTTGTCTATGCACGGGTGAAGAGTACCTCTTCCTAGTAGTTTTCTTTTCACTGATCCTAATGTTTCCAAAAGTGACCTGTGTTTCAGAACCCCAGTTTAACTAAAAATAATAGTAATGACATCTAGTGAAAAAGAAAACCTAAGTAAAATGCCAAATACTGGTAACTTAGTCTCTTTCTATTTGCTTAGGGTAAACAAGCAAACAAACAAACTGAGTTTTCCCTCCATTGATAAGAAGTGCACTTGGAATTTTTACTGAAGTTATTCACAGATTATTTGATTGTGCACTTCACTAGGTGGACCACTGCCTCACAGGCAATGTCAGGTTATTCTCTTTCTGAACCAAGTTTTGGGATGTCTGCAGAGAGACACCAAACAACTGTCCTGAGATATTTCAAGTATATGAATATTATTAATCAGAATGCACAAGTGGAACTGCACATAGGGGTATTCCTTTTACACTTAGCCTGGTCTAAAAAGAGCATCAAGGAGAGCTAGTAAATAATATTGCTTTGTGGCTACAACATATTGCCACTTAATCAAAGGCTGCCTGCCATTTTGTCTTTAAATACCCTTTTGAGGTAGCTTGGAGAGATCTCTGCCCTTTTCATGCTGTGACAGATTTCCTATTTAAGAGTAAGAAAATCTATTGCTGAAAAATATGCATAATTAACAGGAAAGTAGAATAAAATTGTTGCTTAAACGCTGCTAGAACCTTGGAATATTTGCATTGGTGAGTTTAAAGTCTAATTTATCAGTACCTAGCACTTTTATGTTTGAGAAGAAAAGATATCAGAATTTCCTGATTCTACCTCAAAAGAGGTGCTGCATACTACAGCAGGGCATGTAGGAATATGACAGTTTGGTTTTCTTCCAGGTCTCTTATTGTGTCTACCAATGACCAGTGAATTAACCAAACAGAATGATGGAAGGTATTTCAGTTTCCGGGGGGAAATTCTGTGGACCATCTTACATTAAATAACTTAAATGCTCCCCACAACATACTGCAGGTTGCCTCTACCAAAATCCAAGTTAATAAATTTATACAGGACTGGAAAATGACACATTTATAATAAACTCCCCTTGTCTCTTACCCATGGCAGCCTCTCTAGTTACTCCTAGGAAATTCTTCAATGAAATTGTCCAAAGCATTAAAGTTCTTATTTCTCCACTGGTTTGACAGAGCCTTTTGTGTAATGCAGTTGCTCTAATAACTATGGATATAGAAGGTAGGGAAAACACGCTGTTCTTCTATCTAGCCATGCCATTAGCCATGTTGGAAACTGGAATACAGTTACTAAATGACTTCTAAAGACCCCAGTTCAGATAAGTACAAACACGTGACATGGAACAGGAATCACACAAAACCAGTATATGTTCTTATTCCTCTGTTTCTAAAGTTTCCTCCTCATTTTTAAGACTTCATAAATAGCATGACCTGTGAGAATTTTCTTAGGGAAAACTTCAACTGGGAAAAATAGTAGGGACTGACTTTCTATGATTTATAAAAGTGCAAAATTAGCAATAATTTTTAATAAATACTTTGTTATATTAAAAATATCTACCTTATAAAGCTTCTCATTTTAAGGTATAAGCCCATTTAATTTTGACAACACCTTTAGAAGTGCAGAAGAAATATGATGTTATTTGTAGACTAGTCATCTGCACTATTCTAGTGTATGATTTTTCACCCTATATACTTCACTCTGTGAGTTGTTTTCCATATCATAAGAAAAGCAAGGAACTTCTCTATCAGCAACAGAGGTCCTAATTAAGTACAGAGAAAACATCAACAAAATATTCATTATGTCTCAAAGATGCACAAAATCAGAGCAATGCCAATAGCCATCCAGGATAATGCTTATCTGGGTGCTTACTTGAAGCTTCTATTCAAGGAGACTCCCTAGTATCCCATTTTCATCCACAAAATGATCTATGGTCCTGACTCATGCTTGGAAATTCAGGAGCACTTGGCCCACAAATGTCAGGTTATGAATCTGACAAATGAGAAGGTAATCAATCTTCAAATGGAGTGTATTGGCATGTGTTCGATTTGGCTAGCAGTTAAGAATCTATAGTTTTGAGGCACCGTGCAATTCTCTGTGCACGGTGTCTCAAACTATAAACTGTACATGGTGTGCTTGAAAGATTGGTGTAAATGCCTGCACCACAGTGATGATGCTGAGTTTTATATTTAGACGGAAGATGGGGAAATTTCAAGGGCATACCAATTCCGCTATAGATCGATTTTGAGTCAGTGTCATAAAATTTGTCACAATTTCTTTTTTGTAATACAGAAAGAGTAAGAAGTGTTTTTGCTTTGTTTTGCTTTCTTGTTTTTAAAGAGAATAAAAGTGTTCCTAAATCTATTTTGGTATAAATGACAGTTTTTAGGTTCATATTTGAAAGGATTATCAATACCATTTGCAAACACCAACAAAATAGATTGAACAGAGATCCCTCTACAAGAAAGAGATGGAGCAAATTATTGAGTTCTCCAATCCACGGGAGACAACATCTAAATTCTATTCTCAAGGCATTGTATTCTCTGTTTCAACTTGAGATTAGCAAACACGGGACACTAAAGTATGCTTAATTACTGACTAACATAGAATCTGCTACGTCCTTTACTTGGATTCCAGATTTACCCTCTAGGATTTTCCAGAGGACATTCTAGAAGAGGCTGCTGCCACTGACACCCAGGGAAGGCAACTTTTAAACTGTTCCCCTTGGTATGGAAATTTCTATGGACTTTAGGCCCTTGGAACTAAAACCTACAAGGCATTTATGAATAGGTGACATGAGAATTTTAATAAAAGTTGCAATAACCATGAAAATAGTGTCTTTAAAAATCTATGTACTATTAGTAACAATTCATGCATAGTGCCAGGCATTCATAACTATTTGGCCAGAAAAATATGTGACTGTAATTATAATATTTACAGTCAATTTATAAAAAATACATGTAATTCTGAATGGCAATAGTTAATCCCTAGCTCTAACCACAAGCCTAGGAGGATCAGCTTATTATGGGAAAATGCAATGGGTAATTACAAAATGGAGAAAGCTCTCACCCTCTTGAATTCAACATTCAAGGATGGCTATTATGGCATTATAGGAGCTTCATTTGTCATAATTCTTCTTCTAATCTCACAAGGTAAAACCAACAATTCTGTGGAAATAAATAGGAATAAAATGGGAAAGGAACACTTACATGATACAGCCACAGTGGAGAATATTTCTTTCATAGAGTATTCATGCACAACCTTCAAAGAGGTTCACTGGTCCCTGAAAGAATTCATGGGATGACATTTAAGTATACCTTTCATTTAAAAAACTTGTGCATGGTCTAAGTCAGCATATGATTACCTTTAACTATAGGAGGGAAAGAACCTGTTAGCCAAATCTCCTTTCTATCATGTAGTGAGTACCTCTTTGAAGCTTTATTAACCGTCACGGAGAGTGGAGCTCTTATGGTACTAATTCAAATTTAAATTCCAATGGGAGGAAACAAATCCACATCCCAGTTTAAATTCAGAAAGGGTGTGGTTTTTGCAAACTTTTAAACTCTCCCTTGAAGGGAAAAACATGTTTCAGCAAAAGAAAATATTCTACATATCTGAGATAGTTCCCACAGGTTTCTTCTCTTCCTGGAGTTGACTGGTCATCTTCTAGCAGTAGATAAGTTCCTAATTTGAGTACCATCAATATTTCACAAAAGGAGTAAACAACGGGAGTAAACTTGAAAAACTAGAAGAGTTGCACATGAGCTACTGAAAGAGGCAGAGGTTTGGTGTCACATGCAAATCATGATCTTATACTTTAGGATGTATCTTGGCATTCGGCAAATGGGATTCTTGGAAATACCTGTTTCACAGTGAGTTTGGGAGGTCAGAGGATGCTCAGTTACATTCTTCCTAGGCTTAAATTACTTTCAAGGACTGAGTTAGGGCATTTTGTGTGGTATATTAACTCTTCCAGGACAAGAAATCCCATTTCAATAAATTATTGCTACAGTTCACTAAGGAGTACCATGGTGTCCTGGAAAAGATAATATCCCTTCCAGAATTCCACCTCTCTAGTCTCTTGAACAATGAGAAATTCATATTTTTCTTAGTCACTTTGATCCTTGAAGATATAAGCTAAAAAAGAACTGTTTTCCCCATCCAAATAGAGACCATCTAGATGGAGACATGATATGAGAACTGCCTCAGTATTGGGGTAGTTACGCCACTATCCCCATATGCATTTGGCAACTGGAACACTTGATTCTTTCTTTATAAACCAACCTGCCAATCTTCTTTGCATGTGGAATTGTCTAAGGTAATCAAGGAAAAAAAATGACCCAAGTAGGCAAGCTTTTTAAAAATTGGTAAATTAATGGAGTATGGTACATTTTGGAAAGAAATGGACTGATAGTTAATGGAATATCTCGGCTGATGACCTCCCATTTTTGAAAGGGATGTAAAACACATCTTCACAAATGATGAGTAAACTGTGAAAGAAGAGTCCCCCCGATGCCACCAAAAAACCCAATGCCTCAGAAATTTCCACTTCAGATATAAGGTCATGGGCTGCAGGTCTGCTAGTGCCAAATACCAGTTCATCCTAGTAGAGCAGCTCAGGAGGCAAAAGGCTAGGGTTATCTGTGACATGACTTTACAAATAATGTACAAACAAAAATGCTATATTATGGCCATTATTTTCCATACTCGATCTATTGATAGTTTGCCCATATGAACACAACTGAAAGGACATGGATCACTTCTAATAGAAACTCAATAACCTCAAGGTAGGACAAAACAAACTCCATTTAATAAAATAAAATTTGGTGAAAGGTTTTTCATTGTAGAGACAGTTCTCCTTTCCCTTAATATTCCAGTAAACTCTTTATTTGTAAAAGCATGCCCGTTTTGTTGTTTCATTACTTCATTAATCTACCAACTTCATTTCTAAACACTGCAACGAGACTGGAATGGCTGGTATCTCTTTTCTGAACGTGAGTCCAAAAAGTCTTTTGGTTTGTTTGTTTGAGATTTTAATATTTTAAATTCAATTAAAATATGCAACCAAAGTTGGTGGGAGACAGTAGCTCTCCTCCAGGTAGAAGAGCTGACTAGCAGATTTCATAATCATTGGACATTTGTTCAGTCCTACCTGAAAACTAAGTTATTTTACTGCCTGGCACGGGAAAAGGCATTTTCTAGTAATTTTCTGTGACAGGAAGCACACCATTGATCCAAGGAAGCACCCAACAGACTGAGTCTATCTGCTGGGGAGCAGCTGTAAATTTTAATACAATGAAAACATTTCCCTTAGTACTGTTTCTGAGAGAGAATTCAGCAGCAGTTACAGTTGATCCGTCACCTGTGGAGAACGACGATCACCCTAGGAGTCCTGCCAACTGACAAGCACTTTTCAGGTAACAAGAACAATGATATTGCAAGAAGCTACAAAACAATATTGCAGTAGTTATAGCGACCACCACTATAGTGATTGTGGCCTGGGTTAATGTTCCAAATATTAATGCAAGAACACACTAGACTTGATAGGTTTAGAGTATTTTCTTTACACTAAGAACCAGCTGGTAACACATGACGAGTGGTGATGCTCTGTTTACTCTATTTCCTTCTATAACAAGTTTCCTAGTTATGCCCACTTTCTCCTATGTTAATTATCTATATTCCATGGTAGTATATTTTCAACATCTAAAATGAGAATACTGTAACTACGGAATACCTCAACTCTCTCTCTCACACACACACACACGCAGTCTTGTGCAACTTTACACACATTTGTATGAACAATGCATGTAAAGTGCTCCTTTGCAGTGGGTGAGCTCCCTAAAAGCAGCTAAATCAGTCCTCCCAAATACAGAGAATCATTAAAAGCCAATGAAAAGCCACAGTAACTATTTAGCACTAACGTGAGATTTTAAACCTTGCCCACGTGGTAATTAATTCAAATGCCTTTTGCGTTCTTTGCTAAGTCATCCAAAGCAAGAATCTCAAAGATTGACAAACATGATACGTGAATCTAATGGGCTCACGTCTCTGTTTACTTTGCTTATTGCACAGATGAACAGTACTCTTGCTGCAACACTTGAATCGATTTTGAATGGCCATTAATGCGTCTACATTTGGCTAAGGCTGGTTTGACTTTCTAGAGAAAGGCCAGCCGGTCTACAAACGGGCACCTCCCTCCACACAGATGTCAATGTACACTAAAGACAAATCTAAGTATATGTATATATGGCACATACACATATATACGCACACTTAAAATGAATTGGGAAGTGCTTTGGCTTAGATGGGATTAAATATGTACTTCCCAAGTGCATAGGTTTCCTTTGACCAACCTGTTCAAAAAACAAATATGAAAACTGTCATGGCAATTTTGACATTTCCTATGTCTTTTCCGCTATTTGGAGGCCCCCATCTTCTCTACTCCATCTCTCCTAAGCATTTTATTTTTAAAAGCAGTTGGCTCCTTTGGCCTTCTAACACTCCATTGATTCGTCCATTCCTTGGAAGAGCTCTAAGGTCACATCCAGAAACTTATCTTTAGTGGAGAACAAGGTTGCAAAGAACATTTTCCCCTTCTTTGAGTCCTTCTTCCCCCCCAAGAAGTAGACACCGTGATGTGTCATGAATAATTCACTCTTGATCTGACTTGCCTTGCTACCCCTGGCCAGCCCAAGCAGCTGAGGTCTGAGCTTTGCCTGCCCTGCATCATTGTGCAATACTGGAAAAGAAAAATAATCCATTAGTCTACACCCTTCAGACTGTGGTGACGTGATCAGGGTTCTCTTGAATTTCTATGCATTCGATTTCCTCTCTCTCCTTCCGTTTGGCGCGTTTCTTTTTCTTGTGGTGCTTTTTGGAAGGGGGGAAAAAGGTTAGGAACACAGGTAAGATAACAAAACAGTGCAGAAGTGTGCAACCCCCCGTGAGCAGCAAGCATTTGAACAGTGTGAAGGTCAGGTTCGAAGGCACAAATAGGAGGGGGACCAACCCAATAAGAAAAGAAGTAACATTTTGCAAAATGGCTGTCCCATGCTCTTGCAGGGAGCTTTTTATACATTGTGTTCGGGTGTGCTCAGTTGCTAATACAAACGTATAAAGCAGTGGTGCACAGTGGTCAATGGCGAAATTTAAAGTGTAGATAAGGCACAAGATAGAAATGCAATCCATGTCGATGTTCCATAATGTCATTAAGCCCAGAACGCCCAGCTCAATTGAGGTGACGCTAAGAATTAGCCAGAAGTTTCCCAGAGGGTGGATCACTAGGAAAAAAGTCAGGATTAACACCAGGAGAACACCAAAGCCTGCAATCAGAACAGGCACTGTGACAGATAAGCTGTAATGGTCCGTGAACACAAAGGAGGGGTTGAACACGATGAAACGGATGCTCTTTGACAGCGACAGGGGCCTCAACTTTTCCAGCACTTCTATGACTTCCTTCTGCTTGTCTCTCCTAGTCCTGGCCACCAGATACAAGCGAGAAGCAATGATGTTGTTTTCATCTCCTGCCTTGGAGAAGATGATATCGTTTCGAAAATGCTGGAATTCTGGCTTTTTTAAAAATGAACTTTGTAGGACACTGATAAAGTCACTCTTGTTATTGGCACTGATGTTGCTCACTTTCAGGAACTGGTAATACTGCTCCACCCAGGACACTGCAGTGAATCCACTGCAGAGTCTCCGGAGGTCCTCCTGGACACTGCTGTTCCAGTACTCGAGGGGCTCGTAGACATAGAATCCTATCACGGGGCTGTAGTTGCTGAAATATTTCTGCTGAACCATGGCATAAGAGACGCTTGGGGAATCACTGGCTAGTAGATTGATGATGTTGGCTCCGTCACTGATCTGCAAGCACCCCATGAAGGAGAAGGAGGCATAGATGAGATAGAGGATGACAACAAATGGCTTCACGTAGATATTGGTAATCCATTCATTGTAATGTTCACGGAGGAAGTGCTGAATAAAGTGGTGCTGGTAGGGGTTCGTCTCATGATGGGATGTCTGTTGATGCCCATCACTCATCACTGTCTGGAACCACACAGGCTTGCGGTCCAGGTATTCTGCAGAAGGGATCTTACAGCAAAAGATGCTGTGGTAGCGGTTTTGCTCTAGTTGGCCAGCAAAGACCAGACAGGAGCCAAAGAAGGAGAAAATGTAGAAGTAGTTCAACAGGATGGAGACACACATGTTCTGACAGAAGACCTTCACAGCCTCTATGTTGGTGAACGGGCTGGCACCCATGCCAAAGGTAATAAAGTACAGGGAGCTCGTCATGGTATAGGTCACCATCACATCCGAATAGGCATCTGCTACCCTGTCTTTGAAGGGCAAATTCTCTTTGGTTCTCCGCCATCCAGACAGAAGCTCAAATACTCCTTTTGTTCCATGACCTAATTTAAAAAAAGAAGGAAAAGAAGAATTGTTTTCATTCCCTCCTATGGTTCAAGCAAATTCCTTATCGGTTATCTATGCTCAACAGTACTGCATACTCTAATCTTCAAAGTACTATGATACTCCTATCAGG
Source organism: Aethalodelphis obliquidens (assembly GCF_003676395.1). NCBI lineage: Eukaryota > Metazoa > Chordata > Mammalia > Artiodactyla > Delphinidae > Aethalodelphis > Aethalodelphis obliquidens. The sequence goes on from NW_020837975.1 coordinate 18,077,326, forward strand.
ATCTCAAATTTCAGTTACATAGCAGGATATGTTTGGTTCATGTTTCTACTTCAGCAAAGTCCAAACTTATTGGTATTCTGGGCAAAATGAAGCATTTATTGTCTGTTCCATTAATCTGACAAATTGTAAATGTAATGTGACATTGTTTTGTGATTTTTTTCCCCCTGCACACATATTGTCTCCCTAAATGGATACTAAGTTGTCAAGGGCAGGGGCTGTTAGTCACCCATCTTCAAATGCCCCTCAATACCAGTTCAGTGCTTTATCAACTGATGTATTGACTGACAGTCCCTAACCTTCATTTCAAACTGACTTACATGCTGATTTTGGAAATTATAAGATGATCTTAAACACTTAAAAATGGCTTTAAATTGATTTTACAATGTTAATAATCTGCTAGGTAGCCAAACAGCTTAGAAACCAATTCCTATAGATTTGATTAATTAACATTGGATATGAGTCAAAAAACTCTGCCAGGTCACATAGAACACAGGGCAAGACCTTCAGGGGGAAAGATCATAGCAGGCATTTCCTCACAGAGCTTTTATTCACACAGAGTGGGTGATGAGTAAATGTTTGACTGCTCCATTAAAGTGGACGGAGTGTGCTTTTTCTCTTTTTCTTTTTTTTGCGGTACGCGGGCCTCTCACTGTTGCGGCCTCTCCCGTTGCGGAGCACAGGCTCCGGACGCGCAGGCTCAGCGGCCATGGCTCACGGGCCCAGCCGCTCCGCAGCATGTGGGATCTTCCAGGACCGGGGCATGAACCCGTGTCCCCTGCATCAGCAGGCGGACTCTCAACCACTGCGCCACCAGGGAAGCCCTAAAATAATTCTTTAATGAGAGCACTTCTCTTCTGAAATGAAGACTCTTGGTATCTTTGTAGTCACACGGGGGGAAAGGTTACCTGAGGCTATGGCTAAATTTGGCTTGTCTCTGCTTTTGGTCACTTTTTTGGAGCATTAGGTACATTATGGAGGCCAGGTTGTTACTTTATATAGTACAAAGGTCTTACGTGTGGGAAGATGAAGCTAAATCATATGAGGTCAAATAATCACTCTAACGGTAAAGACTGAAAACACAACTTTGGGGCTGGCATGTTTTATCCCATTCATAGGCTTAGATATTTTACAGGGTGTTCCTAATAATACTCACTCATTTGATTTTCACCATAGTCTGGTCACCTCCCAGCAGTTCAAATCTATTACCTGCTCGAGAGTAGTCCTCTCACTCCCCATCAACCTGCCTATGATCAGTCTTACTTTCCAAGTTTTGTTCATGCTATTTTCTCTGCCTTTCAATACCTTCCTCTTGTTGCTGCTTATATTGAAATTCGACCCATCAGTCTGTTAGCTCAGTTCTCTTCTTTGTCTTGAAGCTGTTTCTGACAATTCCAGACATACTGATTTTTTTCTGTTCCTTAAATTCCTATTGCACTAATTAGCTACTCATTTGGGCACACTAACATGTGCTGTTTTGCTCTGGAACAAAATGGTTTTCTCAGGACGTGGTCTATCTCTTTGGTTAGACTGCAAATCCCTCAAGGTCAGGGAATGCATTTTATGTTACTTTTATACTCTGCAGAACATCTGACAAAGTGATAGATGCCCACTAACCTCTCAATGAATTAAATCAACTATGACTCTCAATTCCAGTTGGGTCTAGAAAATGTACCTTTTAATTACTAATTCAAAAGTTTATTATGATCTTTATACCTATATTAATTGTGCCCAGAAGAGATATACACTTTTTTTTTTTTTTTTTTTGGTACGCGGTCCTCTCACTGTTGTGGTCTCTCCCGTTGTGGAGCACAGGCTCCAGACGCGCAGGCTCAGCGGCCATGGCTCACGGGCCCAGCCGCTCTGCGGCATGTGGGATCTTCCCGGACCGGGGCACGAACCCATGTCCCCTGCATCGGCAGGCGGACTCTCAACCACTGCGCCACCAAGGAAGCCTGAGATATACACTTTTAATTCAACTCAACCCAATATATATTTATTAGAATTTGCTACCATGAGGATCTGTGCTAGTCAATATATAAAACATAAAGGTAAACAAGAAACACAATCTTTTCCAATATCTGTCAGTCCAGAGGTCATTTTTACTTGGGTAATTCTGAGCCTGAGATCATAGCTTCTAATACAAATGAATTTTAGGAACTGTTCTGTATGTTGTAAGATGTTTAGAAGCATTCCTGGCCTCTACTCACTACATGTCAGTAGCACACTCCTCAGTTGTGACAATCAAATATGTCTCCAAACATTGCCAAATGCTGTTTTGGGGACAAAACTGCCTCCAACTGAGAATTATTGGTTTAGTCAAAAGAAAAAGAGATATTATACACACACACACACATACACACACACATTTTAATCACCCTTTTCTGACTATAAAAATAGGACATATTTCCATCAAAAATTTTGGGAAAATGGAGAAAATAATGGTGAAAAAATTATTCCATAGTCCCATAACACAGATAACTGCTGTTAACAATTTGGTGCATTTATTCTAGCTACGTATGTATGTACGTATTAAGCTTTATCTATCTATCTATCTAACCATCCATCCATCCACCCTTCCATCTTTCCAGACAAATAACTATAATTATTTCACAGAACTGGCCTCCTACAAAGAGAAATTAGGGTTTGGGGTTATCTTGTTGCTCTGTCCAGTTGGCCTGTCGACAACGGAGATCCCGTTTTCTAACCTCTGCAGTGTTTTCCCTCTTGGTTTCTTACTATTCCCTTTAGTTTTCATTCTGATGCTAGAACCATTTTTTTAACATCTCTGCTCACTTGAAAGAATCCTTAAATCTCTACATAGCTTTTTAAAAGGAATTGTATTCACTATTTTTCCACCCTTACTCCGAGAGTCCTATTTCAATTCAAACAATACACCTGAAAACAAGGCACTAGTATCCATGCAAAAGACAGGTGGCCCACCATCTCAGAAGATGAAGCATGGAATATACACAAGTGTGACTTGCCCCACTGAACAAAGACCTGAACTGATTCCATGATATTACTCCCTGGTACCCTAGTCCTGGCAGTTCTTTGCTTCTGTCTGATTCCCACCAAAATCCTTAATCCTCACCGAAGGCCTCAGTTTGTCTTATGAACACCATTCATGCTCCTGAGTGGTGATAGACATATGTAAGCAGCTAACAGACTTGAAAGGAAGGCTTGCATTCTTGTTAAGTAGAGATGTATGCTGTGTACTGTGAAAATACAGTTGATTCTTTCTGAGGGGTCAGAAAATCTCCAAAAGGTGTTACTAGGTAGAGGATGATGTCAGTGGTGATCTAGACTGATGGAATAACACGAATAAGGGCAAAACCCTTATTAATTAAGGGAAAGTAGTTTTGTTTTTGATGTTTATAATTGAATTTTTTTTCTCTGCAGAGATAATCTATTGCCCAAATTATACACTTTATTTAATGTTTCAAAAGATGACTGCCAAACACTGATCATGATTTCCTCCCACTATATTAGTATATATTTGCAAATTATATTAGAATAATATGACAAGTATCTCACCTGGGACATTATGGGATAACTGACATTTGTCTTGATAAAGTTTCATGAAAGAAAAGAGAGAGAGAACTCTTAGGAATAAAAGTGATTTGGACAGAATTGGAACTGGGAGAAAAATTCAAGGAGGAAAATGAATAGAAATAAAAGATCTGCATGTATATGTGTGTGTATTGAATATTGCAAAAGTCTTCAGGGATGTTGCTGGGGGGACCTCTTTCTAAATGAAAGCAAATGGAAGAATTGTGCAATAACAAGGAAAACTTAGCTGTCAGCTTACTAACATACCCTATTTAACAATAATTTAATAAGTTCTGCTATTTGCAATTGAGAAATGAGAAAATGAAGAGTGTGTCGATTCTTTCCCTAGCCATGGCAGTGCAGGTGAGCCAGAGGAAATATTTTAAATGATTAAAATTAAAAAAAAAATTTGTTACCAAACAAAACTCATTTCAGTCCTAAGTGAGCTGAACAATATTCAGAATTAGTTATAATTCGATCTGAACCTCAAGCAATCACTCTACAACAAGTAAAGATGACTTCTAAAGTGAGATGGATCTTCTTGAGAACTTATTCCAGCCCACATTTTACAACATTTCTCTAAACTCCTGCACTTCCCATGTAAACTTCTACACTATGATTGACCTGACAGTGCTGTAGGAAATCTCTCTGGTTCACTGCTAGTCCGGAAGTGACTTCTTTCAAAGCAATGATATTCTTCTGCAAATCTAATACAGATTTTACAGTTGCCACTTTAATACCAAACCTAACCTCTCCAAAATCAAGAATTCCAAAGAAAATAGTTTTAACAAGGATCAAATCCAATCAGAACTAATTGTAACTGACCCAGTTAGTTTCCTACTGGGTTTTCCTTTGATACAGTTATTGCTCTAATAAGCTCCTTCTGTGGGGCTTCTAATTCTTTCTAATCTGCCGAATTAGAATTCTCTTCTGAAGACGTACTGGTGGGTCTTCCTCTTCACTTGAACATGTTAAGCCCTCAGCAGGTCATGAGAGTTTGACATCTCCTGTTTCAGCGACATGAAAAATAGAGGTGAAAATAATACTCCACTCACATCTCACTCCAGAGAAAACTTTCTGCTTTCCCTTAGCCGTTATTTCTGCTTTGGTTAATTAACTATGTGTTCAGCAGCTCTGTTGGTGGAAATCACCATTGAGCTCAACTAGAAAAGCATTTTGATTTTTTATTGGGTTCTTAGGCTATGTGATCCTGATGCCAACCTAATGGATGAAAAAACAAAATCCCAGTCAACTGAACCAGTAAAGCAGCTAACAAAAAAATCGGGATTTTTTTTTTTGTGTGTATTTTTTTGCGGTACGCGGGCCTCTCACTGCTGTGGCCTCTCCCGTTGCGGAGCAACAGGCTCCGGACGCGCAGGCTCAGCGGCCATGGCTCACGGGCCCAGCCGCTCGGCAGCATGTGGGATCTTCCCGGACCGGGGCACGAACCCGTGTCCCCTGCATCGGCAGGCGGACTCTCAACCACTGCGCCACCAGGGAAGCCCAAAATCGGGATATTGAATCAGCATTCTGAGTTGTCAGTCACTGGTCTGGCATTATATGGGATCCTTATGCATAGTTCTTTCTCTTTAGTTGGCTGATTTCTATGTATATTTTAAAGATACCACTTAAACATGATCTCATCCCTAATGCTTTCCCCTTCCCCTCTTCACCTCTAACTCACCCACTTAGAAGCCTCCCCTCTGTGTGCCAACACATTTCTTAGTGCTTACTACCACACCCAACTGAAATTGTCCATTCATGGGACTGTATTTCATGTAAGTCCTTATAAGGTCCTTACCATCTAGGGCAGGTACTTATCTTTTCTACTTTTGTATTCCAATTATTTGGCACTTACTGGTACTCAGTAAATGTTTGTGAAACTAAATTGGCCTTGATCTGCCAAAATCTGTCTAGTTTTCAAGATATGTTTAAAGTTCTTGTCATAATTGTTATTAACAGCCCTGTATTCAGTATAAGATTTAGTGAAATATAGTTTGCCCCTCAATTTACTGAGAAGGGAATTTGCCAAGTGCTTCTGTGGCAGAGGCGGTGGTAAGTATCAATGATGTTCAGTTACAATATTAGCACATAATTCATTCGTTCGGCTGGTTCAGCATTGTAAATGTCTAGAGGGAATGGAATAGGAAATTAAGAAACTTGCTCTAAGTTGCTAGTTGCAGGGTAGAAATGGGTCCATAAGGCACTCCTGTGACCTGACAGATGATGAATTTTTTAGACATTTTCTAATCCCCATGATGTCTAACTTAGCGGTGGTTATCAGTGTGTCTTTGTAGACTGACTACTTTTAATTAACTCTCATCTAGAATAAATAGGTGATTATCAAGCTCCATTCATAAAGGACGGCCAAGGCTGTTGCACCTTGGTACCTACGTAGCCCACAAAGACATAGGTAGGAAGTTATTCAGCAGGAATGCTCCAAGTTGCTCTCTGATGGGGCATATTTGATGGTTTTACGTGTAAACCTGTGGCGTGCAGTGAGGGAGGGTCTAGCTTCATATTACCCTTAAGCATTTCTCCTGAAGTGCTCCCACCCCCGTATGGAATGAGGCAGCGAGAAGGAAAATAAGGAATTCAGAACGAATCTGAACAGATACTCATCCCTTAGCTCTTAGCAGGAGGTTAGAGGACTTTATCATGTCTCTAATAAGAAAAAATGGAATCTAGTAACAGATTCTCATTGTATGATTTTCAGAGCTGTTATATACTTGACACATATCTCAACGTATAGAAAAGAGCACGTAGTCTCATTCCAGAGTTTGCATTCCATCATTTTTGACAATTTATTTTGTAGTTCTATATAAAGTTAAAATTTTAAAAATCCAGTATGTGTGTTTATTCATATGCATATGTGTATATACATGCACATACAGATACATACATATACACATGTATATATATTGAGAGAGAGATGTGTGTGTGTGTGTATGTGTGTGTGTATATATATATATATATATATATATAGAGAGAGAGAGAGAGAGAGAGAGAGAGAGAGAGAGAGAGAGAGAGAGAGAGGAGATGGGAGCGTTCTAAAGCTCACAGACTATTAGCCAAGATTTTAATACTCAAAGTGGGGAAAACTAGGTAAGTCCCACTATTTGATATTGTGATTAGCAGCACATTCCCCAGAGCCAGAGTTTAAATCCTGGGTTAAATCAGAGTTTAAACTGCTTGACTTTAAATTCTGGGTCTCCTACTTCCAAGTTCTGTGACCTTGGGCAGGTTGTTTTTTAACCTCTCCATGTCTCAAGTTTTCTCATCTGTAAAATGAGGTGACAAGAGAAGCCGCCTCACGGGATTGTTCTGAGTTTTAGATAAGTTAATACATGGGCTTGGCACACAGGAAGCACTCCACTGAGTGGAAAAGCTCAGTGCTGGCAACTCCAGGGTATTTACCATGGAGAACATTCCAAGTCATTTGACTTGGGATGCCAGCTTCTGAATGCAGCCTGGTTCCTGCTCTCTTCACCACCACAGCTGACTTGGCTTTTGGAGGGAACTCGGGGGCTCTCTTTTCAGATTTCCTTGCCGCAGGGGCTCAGCGTTGCCGAGAGCTGAAACTCTACTGCAGAGCCAGCGCACACACGGTGGCTTGCTTTCTTGTTCTGTCCCTCTTTGGTATTCCCATTCAGGGAGAGAAAAAGACTCCCAGGAAGCTTTTCATTTTCTTCTCAATGCTTTCCGTGTCTTCTAGTTTTATGAAAGGAATATACATTATGTTTGAGAAAGGAAAAAGCAGCCCTGATAGCTGGGTGCTGTCAAGTAGGTCTTGGTGTTGCCAGGAGCTGGTCTGGCCCTCACAGTTCGGCTTAGTATTGTCCTGTTGATGACACAGATGGTCTGGCAGAAAAGCATCAGACAAGATCACTTTGTGACCGGGATAGATTGAGACAAAATAATACCACTCCATAATCACGACTGAGCACAAACAAAATGCAAACATTGTCCGAAACATAAAATAGGCCAAACATCCTTTTATCAAGAATAGTAGGATTGGGCTTCCCTGGTGGCGCAGTGGTTAAGAATCCCCCTGCCAATGCAGGGAACACGGGTTCGAGCCCTGGTCCGGGAAGATCCCACACGCCGCGGGGCAACTAAGCCCGTGAGCCACAACTATTGAGCCTGTGCTCTAGAGCCCGCGAGCCACAACTACTGAGACAGCGTGTCACAACTACTGAAGCCCGCGTGCCTAGAGCCTGTGCTCCGCAACAAGAGAAGCCACCGCAATGAGAAGCCCGTGCACCGCAACGAAGAGCCACGACTAGGAAAAAGCCTGTGTGCAGCAACGAAGACCCGACGCAGCCAAAAATAAATAAAGAATTAAAAAAAAATAGTAGGATTGATTGCTGCTTCTTTACCAATCACAGTTTAATCTTGGTCTGGTTTCCTTGCCTTCTAAGAATTGTTAAGGTAACTGATCATGGATTTACCCTCTCTTCCTGACAGGACCCAACCTTGCTGCCTTCAACCCTCTTCCAAATCACCTAATACTTGCAAAAATCATATACTAAGTCCATTCTAATATCTTCTTCCAAAAATGCTTCATAATCCTCAGAGGTGTGTGTTCTTCCTCATTGCAGTGAGTCAATAAACCCAGATTTGTTCAATTATTGTAGGAGTCCTGGTGGTCTTTGGTTGGAGGACATTGATATTTTATAATAAATATTTTTGGAAAATGAGAGAAATTAAACTTCCTTTATTGTTGACTTTATAAATTGACTTCTTTGAGTGTAGGAGTTAGAAGTGTGGGAGCTAGAACAGGAGCATTGGATGAGAGTTAATTCCTGGAGGATTTGAATTTCCAAATCATGTCACTAGTGAAAGGGATGGTGTTCTGGTGGAAGTGGTATTTTAGTTGTATTCTCACTAAAAAGAGAAAGCCAGATGGGCATATGGGAAGTGGCAAGCTGTTCTGAAAGGAATATAACATGGCTGTTAAAATCGGAGAAGTGGGGAGGAGCCCCGTGGATGAAAAAGTCATTGCTTCAAGCAGAGAAGAGCAATGAATGGGAGAACCGGGGCGGGGCTGAAAATCTTACAACTGTCAAGAGAAGTGGATTGGTAGCTCATAAACTAAACACAAGCATATGCTTAAAAGAAATCAAGACCTACAATAAGAGATCATGTAAAAGAAGAAAATAATAAGTATAAGAACTTGGAGGAAGGAAAATTAAGATAATCTAAGTATTTATTGAGCTAAAGGCATTCAAAGATTGGTTAGAATAATCAGTTCATTCATTTGAAGGCCATTTCCTGAGCGCCGCCCATTAGGAAGATACGGTAAAATGTCATCGCTTTGAAGTTTAATAACTCCCATTTGTCCCATTTGAAAACCATATCATATCCACATGCCTGAATTTAATGGTTCATTAATTACAAGCTTTGGGGATCTCTTATCCTACGAAGAGTAGAAGTGATGATGACTTAGGATTTCTATAACACCAAGAGCTGGAGAATGCTTTTAAAATGCTTTTAAAATGCTTTTAAAATGTCTGATTCAATCATTAAGAAACGTGTTTGAAATGGAAGGAATCTTACTGAGCAAATTTAAATTATGCACAGTTTTGTTTTCTTATAAATACCATTCAAAAGAAAATCTTCAAAGTTGTAGCACAAATGCTTGATAAAAGCGTAATGCTTTAAAGAGCAAGTTTTCCGGGAGCATCCTTGAATGTTTTGCTGCCTGTCTTAACCAGTGAAGATAAATTTAACAACCCATGAACGAGAATTCTCTCTGAACAGAATGGCCTGAAATCAGTGGAAACTCAATTAACCAGGAAGCTCAAGAATTGGATCATCTGATTATTTGAAGTCGTTAAATTAATCAACCAGAACTTCCTTTCTGATTCCGCTTTCATTGGTTGATTAGCTTTATGGGAGATCTTTCTAAAATGTATTAGACTTGTATTCCTCTTCTGCATCCAGTTCTGGAAAAAAGGGATTATTTGTAGCAATTAAAATGATGTGCTCTGGAGTAACAGATTTTGCTTCTAGTTCTGGCACATCATTTTGTGATGTGTGGTATGGGGAGAATTAGTTTAACTTCTGTGTATTTCACTTTCCTAGTCTGGAAAATAGGGATTAAAAAGGTACCCATTTTAATGGGCTATGTGAAGATGACATGATACAATAGTTGTAGTATGCTTAGAGCAGGCCTGGGATCCAGGAAGCACTCAATAAATGTTAGCTTTTATTATTTATTAAATAATATACTTCAGAGTCATCATTTTATCATACGTCATTTTATCAATAATCAGGAGGCAATTTAGCATATTGGTTAAAGAGCTGAGTTCTGCGGGTTTAAGCTTCCATCTATTAGATGTGTGACCCTGGGCAAATGAAAGACTCCATGGCTAGATTTGCCAATCTGTAAAATGGAGAAAACAGCAATTCCTGCTTCAAAGGATTGCTGTGTTAAAGGAGACACAGACACATGAATCCCTTTATAAATACCTGGCACACAATCAGGGTTCCCACAAATGATAGCTAGTATTGAACAGTAGTATATAGTTGCAGAAATGTGGGAGTTTGGATTGAATGTATACCAGGCCTAGAGAAAAGTTCAAAAGTTTTCTTCTCTGATGATTATTTTGAAATTGCCTGTTCTGTCCTTAAGAAGTTCGTTGTGAAAAAATGTTGATTAATAAAAGACTTTAGTTAACTGGATCCAACTAATTGCAGCATTCCTTCCATGTGTGCTCTCATTCAGGCTAAGTTAATAGAATCGTTCTCATCTGGCAGGAAAGAAGCTGAAGAAGAGCTTTTCAGCCACTGTTTTATTCTGCAGCTCACAGAGCAAACCAGACTCCCGTCTAGGAGCAGAGCACAGTAGGGCTTTGGGGCAGTCTGCTGAGTTCCAGCGGCCCCCGGCGGTGGGGGGGGGGGGCTGGTGCAAGGACACCATTTCCTAGAGGGTCCTCTCTAAGTGAGAGAACTGCTGTCATTTGAATACATCCCTGATGAGTACAGAGTCCCTTTTCAGATGAAAAGGCGCTCTTCTCACCATATTTCTCTGTCATCTGTCCCCTTTTAGCGGTCCACAGCTTAACAGCTTTAACACAGCACAAATTAATCCACGGGAGTTATCTCAGAAAAAGTTAGATGTTAATTCTCAAAGGCAGGGGATCAAGGACAGTGGCTGGGCAGATAGCAGGGTGGAAGAGGGGCCCTGAGTACTGGCTCTTGTGTTAATTCCCCGGGTTCCAACCCCAGCTACATCACTTCATACCCCACACCTTCAATAGCAACCTCTCCGTGTCAATTTCCTTATGCGCAGAGCAGGAAATGCAAGCCCCTACCTGATAGTGTGTCGCTGACATTAATGAACGAGATAATCCACATAGAGTGTTTACCACAGTCCTTGGCACATATTAAAAACTCAATAAATAGTAGGCGACACTTTTTATTTATGGGTGAACATTCATTTGGAGTCTTAGCTACGTGCTCACAGTATAGTACAGCACACTGCTGTGTTTCATTCTTGAAGTCATCAATAGAAGTGACAGTTAATCATGATAACACACCAGGCCACCAAACACAGCTTCAAGGGATGAAAGTTGTAGGAAACTCTTATTGCCCTCTTGGGATAAATCTTACTCCTTTCTGTCTTGAGAATTCTCATGGACTTTGTCCTGCCCATTCCCATTAGGCAAAGATTAATCAAGAAACAATCATAAGAAAGAGTCAAATGAAAACCCTCCCAGATAGCTATGACTCTGAAACAGCTAACTGGACCTTGGGAAGGATGATTTTTGGCCATGCGACCATCTGAAAGTTCTAACCCTTAGAGACGTATGAAAACCTAGGGCTATTTCAGCAATTACAAAATTAAAAAACTAAAACAAACAAACAAAAACCAAAACAGGTCCACATTATTCTTTTTTTTTTGCGGTACGCGGGCCTCTCACCGTTGTGGCCTCTCCCGTTGCAGAGCACAGGCTCCGGACGCGCAGGCTCAGCGGCCATGGCTCACGGGCCCAGCCGCTCTGCGGCTCGTGGGATCTTCCCGGACCGGGGCATGAACCTGCGTCCCCTGCATCGTCAGACGGACTTCTCAACCACTGCGCCACCAGGGAAGCCCTAGATGGAATCTTTTGATGTGCAAAAGTTTTTACTTTTGAGTAAGTCCAATTTATCCATCTTTTGTTGCTTTTGCTTTTGGTGTCATATCTAAGAAGGCTTTGCTTAACCAAGGTCATGAAGAGTTACTCCTACATTTTCTTCTAAGAGATTTATAGTTTTAGGTCTTTCATTTAGGTCTATGATCCATTTTGAGTTGAATTTTACTTACAGTGTGAAGAAGTCCAACTTTATTCTTTTTCATGTGGATATATAATTGTCCCAGTATCATTGGTTGAAAATATTATTTTTCCCCCATTGGATTATCTAGGCATCTTTGTCAAAAAATCAATTGACCATAAATGCAAGAATGTATTTCTGGAGTCTCAATTCTATTCCATTGACCTGTATGTCTATACTTGTGCCAGTTCCACTGTATCTTCATTGCTGTAGCTTTATGTTAAATCTTCTAATCTATGAACATGGAATGTCTTTCCATTTACTCAGGTCTTTTAAAGTTTTTTCCATAGTGTTGTGCAGTTTTCAGAGTACAATTTTGCATTGCTTTTGGTATATTTATTGCTCAGAATTTTATTCTTTATAATGCTATTATGAATGGAATTGTTTTCTTAAATTCATTTTTGGATTGTTTATTGTTAGTGTATAGAAGTACAATTGACTTTTGTATACCGATCCTGCAATATTGCTGGACTCCTTTATTAGTTCCAACCATTTTTTGGTAGATTCCTTAGGATTTTCTGTAATGAGATCATGTCATCTCCAAATAGAGATAATTCCTCCTTTCAATATGAATGCCTTTTATTTCATTTGCTTGCCTAATTGCCCTAGCTAGAACATCCAATACAATGTTAAATAGAAGTAGTGAGGGCAGATATCCTTGTGATGTTCCTAATCTTAAAGGAAAAGTGTTCATCAAAAATATTATGTTAGGTTTGGGTTTTTCACAGATGCTTTCTATCAGGTTGACAAAGTTCCCATCTAGTACTAGTTGGTTGAGTGTCTTTTATCATAAAAGGGTGCTGAGGTGTGTCAAATGCCTTTTCTATGTCTATTGAGATGATCATGTCTTTTCTGACCTTTATTCTATTGATACAGCATTTTACAGTAACTGATTTTCAGATATTAAACTAACCTTGCATTTATGGGATAAATTCCACTTAGTCGTGGCGTGTAATCCTCTTTATGTGTTGCTGGATTTGATTTGCTCATGTTTTGTTAAGACTTTTTTGCATTTATACTCCTAAGAAATATTGGTCCATAGTTTTCTTTCCTTGTGATGTTTTTGGTTTTGGAATCAGGGTAATACTGGCCTCAGAGAATGATTTGGGGAGCGTTCTCTTCCCTTTATATTTCTTAAGTACAAAAATTGTTCCTACCTCTCATATCTTGCCAGGTAACCTTCTTCATTTTGTTTATAAATTATAGCATATCTAAACTTCCTCATCAGTCAGCACTTAGGAAAGTACCTATGTGATTTGAACCAATTTATCCTCATAATCAAACAGTATTTATAATGCTCCCACATGATTTAAACCAATTTAGTATTCCCGTGAGAGAAGTCAGATGTGTGTGAGAGAGAGAGAGAGAGAGAGAGAGAGATGGTGTGTGTGTTGCAGATGTACAGCAAGTACAGGGAGGGAAGGAATGTCTGGAGGATACTTACCCTCCAAGGAGCAGAGAGCTTGGTTCTTAGACCAGAATAAAATCTCAGTATTTCACAAATCACTCTGTTTATTATTATGGTTATTATCATTACCATTATTTGGTATCCTACCTTTAGACTCTAAGAAGCGAGCCTTCGTGTTGAATCTTCTAAATCTTGCTTCTTTTTTTCTCCTTCCTACCAGAGGTTTTTGTCCTCCCTCCTTCCTTTCTTTTTTTTAGAACAAAATCTGCTACCGGCCTGAGATAAACTCAGTGGAGATAACCCACTGATGCCTTAAAAATAAAATAAGCATGGGAATCCAGTAAGAATCCAACGTAGGGGACACAGGTTCACGCCCTGGTCCGGGAAGATGCCACATGCTGCGGAGCAACTAAGCCTGTGTGCCACAACTACTCTGAGCCTGTGCTCTAGAGCCTGCAAGCCACAACTAGTGAGCCCACGTGTCACAGCTACTGAGCCTGTGCTCTGAAGCCTATGCCCCACAACTGCTGAAGCCCGGGAGCCTAGAGCCTGTGCTCCGGCCACAAGAGAAGCCATCATGATGAGAAGCCCTCTCACCGCAACGAAGAGTAGCCCCCGCTCACCATAACTAGAGAAAACCCCCACACAGCAGCGAAGACCCAACGCAGCCAAAAATACATAGATAAATAAGTAAATAAAAAAATAAAATAAGCAAGTCAATAACTAAAGTTAGAGTGTTATTTTCTTAACTGAACTCATATTTCCCACTTACTCCTGTGAAAACACTAGGGAATTAAAGATTTTACAAACAACAATAATAACAACAGCAACAACACAAATACCTTGTATGATTTTGGATAAATTAACATTGTCTGGCTCCTCTTACAACACTAGGCTTTACTGAAATGCTTCATTTTAAATGCTGTAAAATTATAATCCTTTAATCTAAATATCTGCTGTATATCAACGTTTCTATTTTTAAATAATCAAATTCAACAGGTTTTTTTTTTTGGTTTTTTTTTTTTCGGTACGCAGGCCTCTCACTGTTGTGGCCTCTCCCGTTGCGGAGCACAGGCTCCGGACGCGCAGGCTCAGCGACCATGGCTCACGGGCCTAGCCGCTCCGCGGCATGTGGGATCTTCCCGGACTGGGGCACGAACCCGTGTCCCCTGCATCGGCAGGCGGACTCTCAACCACTGCGCCACCAGGGAAGCCATCAACAGGTATTTTAGTAACTAGTTTGTTCTGGGTATTAGGGATTAGAGAAAGAAGGTTCGGATAACTTTTATTTTGAGAGGTTTACAGTCTTATTGAAAAAAGGCATATATTTAAGAAATAATTAAATAAGAATTCGAGATACTTTAATCCAGGGTAACAGGCACTTGTCTACCTACTACGTTCAAGGCACTGCATGTCACTCAGAGGTGAAACTACAAGAGCTCAGGAAAATGAACACATGGGAAAGCTGAAATGAAGAAGACGCTTCCAGAACACAGGAAGACGATGAGGGTATGCACTGATAAGGAATGGAGGCATTAACAATGTTTTCAGCCTGAAGATTAATTAGCAATTGTTTTCCCTTCCATTTCAAGCAAAGCAGCCAATTTAAAAACTGCCAGCTAGCTTTCTTTACTCTGATTTCCTTTTAATCACATATAAATAAATCCAAACTCTAATCTTTCTTTTTCTCTTTTGTTGGTGTAAATGTCAAATGTCTTACCTTGAGTCAATTTCATATGCTCATAAGTAACCCATGCACACTTACCTATCATGAAAAACTTGATGTTTTTCTTTGTTCTGAAGTACAAAGGAAACATAGGTTCACATAGTGCTTTCTGTTTAAAGCTAGGAAAACAACTTGTTCTCAGAGCTTTCTAAGAAGAGTTTTTCTGGCATTATTTTGACCCATGGGCTAAGGGTCTGGTCAGCAAGTTAACAAATATCCGGAGAATTTAAGTAAAACTTCTCAATAACCAATTTCTGCACATGCATTTAATTAAAAAACAAGGTATAACTTCTATTTGACTTTTGAAACTTTTTCCCCTCCCTCTAGTTTTAACCTGTCAGTGGAGAGAGTCAGTTCAGATGAAAAGAAGTTGCTAACATGCAACTATTAAGCATTCTTAAGTTGAGTACAAAGATGAGCCCAATGTGTACAAATTTTTTTCAATGGGAAACTTGACTTGTTTTCTTGAATATTAAAAGGAAAAGAAAAAATTACTTGTGATGATGTCTTGGCTCAGGCACAGAAGTTCCTATAAGGAAAAGGACTTGCTTATTCACTTATTCTTTTATTCAGTATATATTTATTGAGTGTATACTATGTACTAAGCACTATTATAGGCATTACGGATACAGCTGTGATGAAGACAGAGGTGGTCTCTGCTCTCGTGGGGCTTAATTCTAGTGAAGACAAACAATAAGTACTAAGACAAATAAGCACTAAATATAACGTGTTATATATGGTCAATCAGGAAAACAAGCAGAAAAAGGGGAGTTATATGTGTCTGGGGTAGAGGTGGGAAATTCTAGAGAGAGTGAATAAGAAAGACCTTACCATAAAGATAACTTTTGGAAGATGGCCAGAAAGAAGTGAAGAAACAGCTGTGATGTCTTCACGAGAAGAGTATTCTAGGCAGAGGAAACATTAAGTTCAAAGGCACTGAGTCAGGAATCTGCCCGATATGTGCAAGAACAGCCCAAGGCCAGTGTGGGCTGGAGTGGACCGAGAACAGGGAGGATGGATAGGAGGTGAGCTCAGAGAGGTCAAGATGAGGGACAGATGCAGCCGTGCAGATCACAGTGAAACTCTGCCTTTTACGTGGAGTAAGATGGGAGGCCACTGAACAAGATCACCTTGGTTGCTGGGACGAGAATAGAAGGCAAGGGTGCAGGTGAAAAAGGATCAGTACAGCTAGGTTTTTGCACGAATCTAGGCAGTACAGAAGCGTCATCTAAAGCTGTGACTCTGATTACCTAGGGCAGGGGCTGGCAAACTAGCCTGCTGCCCCAAAGCTGCTTCCTCCTGTTTTGGAAATAAATTGTATTGGAACACAGTTATGCTCATTCATTTACCTTTTGCCTATGGCTTCTCGCCCCCTACAACGGCAGAGCTGAGCCATTGCGACAGAGACTGCATGGCTAGCGCAACTGAAAATATTTAGTATTTGGCCCTTTACAGAAAAAAATTTGCCCACCTCTGACTTAGAATCTACTGGGAGGAGGATTACAGCAGGGAAGATGCCTTCTGGATGTACAAAACAGCATGGGCACAAACCACCATTTCTCTTCATTACAATTCTGTATAGTGTATGCGCTTTGCAGAGGTGGAGAGAATTATATCTGGGTGTTAGTAAATGGGACAAAATGAAAATAAGATTAGTCTTTCAATAATGGATAATGGGGAAATCATTCATTCACTCAAGAAATATTCTTTGCAAATGCCATTTATCATTTAATGAGCTAGAAAGACATCAAATAAATAAACACGCGAGTAAATATATAACTACAAAAGCACTAAGTGCCATGAAGAAAAGGATTGGGTTCAACGGAGAGAACAACAAGGGACACACTTTCTATCAGGGGAGGTCAAAAGAAACGCCATTTGAGGTGAGCCCTGAAGGATGAGTGGGAGGGAAAGAGAGCGGAAGCATTTCAGGTACAAGGAACAGGGTGTACACAGGTGGTGAACTGGAGGGAGAATTAGAAGAACTAAGAAGACAAGACACACACACACACACACCCCTTATGCGCACACACATACGTGAATGGCTGAGTCATGAGGAAAGAGTCATGGAACGTGGTTGGAGATAACAGTGTGGCTTGGAAAATACTGGGCTTTTGTAGATCACGTGAAGGAGTTTTGATTTTATTGGAAGTCCAATGGGGAGCCACTGAAGGATGCAAGGCAAAAAAGGCATGATTAGCTTTGCATTTTTTTTTTTTTTTTTTTTGCGGTACGCGAGTCTCTCACTGTTGTGGCCTCTCCCGTTGCGGAGCACAGGCTCCGGACGCGCAGGCTCAGCGGCCATGGCTCACGGGCCCAGCCGCTCCTTGGCATGTGGGATCTTCCCAGACCGGGGCACGAACCCGCGTCCCCTGCATCGGCAGGCGGACTCTCAACCACTGCGCCACCAGGGAAGCCCTAGCTTTGCTTTTGATACAGAATTCTGGCTCCATGAGGTTAATGGAGCGAAGTGGGTCAAGAATCAAAGTCCAGCAGCCAGTTAGGAGGTGGTGTGTGGTGACTGGCTCAGGAGACAGATGATGACAGAGGTTTATACTAAGTTGGTGTCTGTAGTTTAATTCACAATTTATTGTATTTTTACTATGAACAAAATGTTATTCTTGGTTCTGTGTTGGGGGGAGGTAACGATAAATGGAGGTAGTCTCTGTCTTGGACAAAACTATAGCTCTGAAGAGTGAGAAAAGTGCACAAATACTTGTTATATGTAGTCATCTCTGAAACATTCTTATGACAGCTTGAAAGAGTACTATTGGAGACCAAGGGAAGGAAAATTTCTACTGGCTTTGTTGGTGAAAGAATCTTAGTCACCACTGTATTTCCAATGCTGAGCACAGTCTCTCTATACCTCCCAAGTAAGACAGGCTTGGGAAATGTTGAGAGAATGGCCTGAATCACGTCTCTGGATTCTTGTCTTGTTCATTATTTCCAAACGCTAATTGCAGTAACTTGATGAGCCAACCTCAGCTCCTTTCTACGTTGCTCTGTTGCTACCAGTCAGCCTGTTTCTTGCCACCAGACCTCCCTCACACCATGATCAGACAGTCTGCCAGGACAACTGTGCCCCTCCCTGTGCTAGCAGCTTGCCTGCCTTTATGCCGACATTGCCAGGTGTTTGTTGTGTCTGTCCTCACAGTGTGGAAGGGAGCCGAGAATGAGAAGGAAGTACGCCAAACAAAGTTGAAATAGTTTACAGAAGCCCAGGACCTGACGAGTGTATCCTGTCTTGTGGCCAAGAGTTACTCAGTTCAGTTTGGATCTATATGAGGGTCCCGCCACTCCATGGGTGCTTTCACACACTAGGTGTTTAATAAACATTAATTAAATTAAAAAAACACAAAGTAAAACACAAGACATTTCAGTTAATCCACTTCAAAGCAGGCACTGCACGCAATAAAGAGTGTTCAGGGTGCTTTCCTGCTGCTAGTGAGAGAGGGTGCCCAGCCCCATTCTTTGTCTTGCCCTCCAAGCTGGAATCACTTCCACTTGTGGGATGAGTCTCACCCAGCACAAGTCGACTCAGCAAGAGAGTATAATACCAACCTTAACATAACCAAGAGCTGGAGCCTGAGTTAGCCTACGGGCATAATCTATGCATCTTGGAGGGAAAAGACAGAGTACGGATTACAGCCGGGTATTTGGAGCCTGAATTCTCTCATTTTCCTTCTTTACACTGCCATATTTAGGCTGTGTGACACTGGGCAAATTTCTTAACTTCTCTGAATCCTAATTTCTTCATTTATAGAAGGAGAATAATGAAATCTTCCACACAGGATAAAACCTTTAAAATGTAAATCTTGACACGAGATCAGCATGAGATGATCAGCTCTGGTGAAACCCTGTGGTGATGTGGCTCATTTTGGAAATAAGGAGATTGGTAGTTTCCCCTAGCAGGCTCACCCTCAACATTTCACTAACTTTATAATAGTGTGTGACCTTGACATTTTTGGACCCCACTTACAGATTATGGTTGGTTTTACTATGTTATTATATTGAGTTATAATATTGCTCATGCAGAAACCTGATATTAATCATGTCAGTCTGAGAAAGAGACAGAAAATTTAAACTCTGACATGTTTCCCCATCTTTGTTTTCCAAAGGAGGACCGCCTTGAATAGCATACATCAATATAATGTTTGTATTTTGTTCTTTCCCCTTAAACACCCTTTGAAACAAACATGGCTTCAAGTCTTGGATGCAGTTACAGGTTTCTACTGGCCAAGTGGAATTGGTAGGAAGGGATTTTGGAAATGACTGCTTGGAACTGAGAAAACTTTTCTCAGTAGAAGACTGTTTACCTCCCCATGGAGCCAATAATAACATTTTTGTTATTATTCATTCAGGTTCATTCAGGTTCCCAGGAACACAGCCACAGGGAAGAATGTGTTTTGTTAATGATTATAACAATTAACGCTGTTACTGAAGTGAGACTTCTGGTTTTAGATAAGATGGAGAAGACTCATTTCTTGCTCCATCTCTTGCTAAGTACAATTATAAAATCCCTGGACATAATACAACTAACAAACACAAGAAGACTTTGAAAGGTGGAATGAAGATGGTATACTGACCAGGGAGGGACCCTGGGGCATTAACAACAGGGGTGATTTCCCTATGCTTTCGTTTTGCCTCCCATGCATCCTGGGCTTCGTGCTGGATTCTGGAGAAGCCCTTAATTTAGAAGTGCCAGAAGACACAGACAAAACCAAAATCCCCCATAATCAGCCCCCTCTAGACAAGACCAGAAAGTGCGTGATCCAGCAGGATGGCAAAATTGTTGACAATATCCACCTAACTCCGGCCAAACGTCATGAAGAAACCATGCCCTCTCCCCTCACTCCCCTGTGGTGCTGGCAGAGATGGAGTGGGAGCCTGGACCTCCCATTCTACCTAGAAGTAGCACATGCATGGCAAGGGAGCAGGCAGCTCTCCGATGCCCCTGCAGCCAGGGTGGTGTCAGCAAAGACTCTCGGGGAAACCTGGACTCCATGACTCCCACCCGCAGCTGTGCTCCTCTCTCTATCAGTTAGAGAGAGAGGGCAGGATTTTGGAGAAGAAGGAGCTGGAGAAAAGATTTCTTTAAACCTTTATGTGGGCAGATCCCTCATAACTCACACGTGAAACTGGTCAGAATTTAAGACAGAAATACATTGTAGGGACTTCCCTGGTGGTCCAGTGGTTAGGACTTCGCCTTCCAGTGCAGGGGGTGCAGCTTCGATCCCTGGTCGGGAAGCTAAGATCCCACATGCCTCTCGGCCAAAAAACCAAAACATAAAACAATATTGTAACAAATTCAACAAAGACTTTAAAAATGGTCCCCATCAAAAAAACTTAAAAAACAAAAAAAGAAATATTGTAGAACACTGCCCGAGATTTCACGTCGGCCTCTAAGTAGTCCACACACAAAGCAGACTAGATTATCACTACATAGGCTGTGAAAACTAGGTTCTTTGGAAACACATCTCACAAAAGTAGGACAAGACCTGCATGAGACCTAAAGAGAGACTCGGCTAAAAGAAGATTAGGGGGCTTCCCTGGTGGCGCAGTGGTTGAGAGTCCGCCTGCCGATGCAGGGGACACGGGTTCGTGCCCCGGTCCGGGAAGATCCCACATGCCGCGGAGCGGCTGGGCCCGTGAGCCATGGCCGCTGAGCCTGCGGTCAGGAGCCTGTGCTCCGCAACGGGAGAGGCCACAGCAGTGAGAGGCCCGCGTACCGCAAAAAAAATAATAATAATAGTAAAAAAAAATAAGATTAGGATCCAGAGTCATATACTCTTGTAACCCAAATGTCCAGATACTGTATTGGTGTTTCTTGACACTCATGGCCATCAACCAACTTTCAGCATCATCCCCACTCTTCAGCTCCTGCTCATTTGACATGACCTGTAAGTTGGGATTTTGTCTTCCTTTTCCTGCTTAGAGCTCGGAGCCCTGATTCTAACTGCCCCCCATCCCTCACCCTGGGACATTGCCTAACGTTTTCAGGAGAGATAACTATTCTACGTGTTCCCAGCAATGGGTAGACTCTCGTGGATGGATCAACTGAAAAGAATTATGATGCTGCCCTAGTGTTTTTGGGGTGCTCGTTGTACATATGACCCAAACTGTCCTAGGGCTGGGTCAGTTTCCCTGATGGCACTCTTTGTCAACCCAATCTGGGCTAGAATTACTCCTCTCCAATAACCCAGGCTGTTGAAATCTAACCATGGTTTCTGCCAATATTGTCCTAACAAAATGTCCTGGTTTCTACCAGAAATGAAAATTTAGCCCACCAAATATTTTTTTTCATATCTAATTTTGCCACAGTTCTATAAATTCAGCCACTGAGGACCCATATATTTCCTACTAACTTCAATTCATGCAATATCCGTTTTAATAACTTTTTTCCTGACAGTGAATGTAAAACCGTGGGTGGCTAATGATCCGTTTGAGGAGATTACAATATGTGAATAATGAAGTAATAGTAGTGATGTAAGCAGAAAAGACGTAATGGTTCCCTTGTTCTAAAAACCTCTCTCGCTTAGGAACGCTACACGAAATGAATGTCAGACTACCTAGCGGGGAGCCTGGTATACAGTGGGTGCTAACATATATTTACTGAAATTGAAACCATAAATTATGTTAAATGGTTTGTTCACACTAATGGATATTTCAAATGCTACTTTAATCTTGATGGTCAAAAGAAATCTACAAGTGAACTCTTTTCTTGAGGTAGAAATTATCACTGTAGTTGAGGCTGTGACCTTGTGAGAAAGTAGATTAAATACCAGAGAGAATACATATCTGACACCTGAGACCAGAGATTTACAAAACCATCCCAGGTTTGTAATCTCAGGGAAATATTTTACTGAAATATTTTGCTCACACCATCTGAAGCAGATTAGTGATAAGCACTGAATGCCTACCTACTGGGGAGATTGAACACGTTTGCTCACGTGATACTACTGTAAACCATTAGGAATTCAGTGCACAATTCCTTAACATATTTACATTAACGGCAACAATCATATACTCAAGATATTATTAATATTAAATAAAAACTTAAAGATTTAAAATTTTCTGGTGTTAAAATGAAGTATTTGGTTTGGAGGCCCAGATTTTAAAACTAAGAAAATAGTTACTGTAGACAAATATTTTGTTATCCTCAATTGTCCAATGATGATTTATTAGCTTATAGTTTAAGCTCAATCATTATGCCATTTTCACTATTATTTCATCTCTAGGACTCTTTGAAGCAAGTCAGTAATATTATTCCCCCTGTTTACAGATGAATAAGCAAGCACTAACAATTAACTGATTGGGTCAAGAGGTTAACAGTGGAGATGCAGATGAGTAATTGGACTCTAAATCTTACCCCTGCTGGGATCTGGTGTCTGCTGCAACAGACACTGGGAGGCCTTGCACACGTATCACATTAGAACAAAAAGTAGAAACTGTTTCTCAGAGTATAAGGGGTGACTTATCTCTCCACGTGGGAGACATGGCTGCTGCAGTGGGAGGGTCAGCATCCCCCGCAACTAGGGAAAGTCGCTCTACTTCTCTGTGGCTAAGTGGAACTGAAGTAGTCACTTAACTTTTTTGACTTCCAGTTTTCACATCTAGAATTCTGCACTAGATGTTTTGTAAGATCTCACCTGGTATTCAATTCTCTGAAATAGCATCAGAAGACAACAGCTTCTTTCGTTTTGAGGGTCTCTTCCTTTGAATGGAGGGACCTGTTGAGACCTTGACTGTGCGGCTAGAAGAGGCATTGAAAGGTCAGGGTGACATCTGGTGCACTGCACAGGCAAGGAGGTACACGTACACATACACACACACACACACACACACACTCATTCCAAATTTTGGCTAGGCACTTGGAATTTAGTTGGGAGGTAGAGGCATACGTTCTGTTTTGTTTAAAGGAGCTGTTTTGCCTTTTATGTTCATTAGGTTTTTATTTATTCAGCAACTACCTCTTTATCTTTCCATCAATGCATGCCCTTTGGTTTGAAACTAGGTCCTGGAAGCCAGAACAAAGAAAACTAAACAGCACCTGGTTTTCTGATCCCAAGTATTTGTGACATCTTTCTCTTTAAGATGGGCTGTTCCATGATTACATCAGAAAACAGCAATAGCAAACACATAAAAACAGAGGCAGGGGGCTCATTCCTGGCATTGCTTGGATCAGAAACAACTGGAGTTGTCAGTGACAGGCTCATTCTGCCACACGTACAATGGCTGTGTTTAAAGACATCAGCATGAACGAGAACAATATATGTGTATGTGTAACTGATCACTTTGCTGTACACCTGAAACTAACACAACATTGTAAATCAACTATACTCCAATAGAAAATAAAAATTAAAAAAAAACTTTCAAAAAAAAAACCATCAGCAGAAGAGGAACAACCACAGCCACCATAACTCCCACACCATCAACCCACTGCTGGTGGGACTCAGGCATCACAATCCCATTTATCTTCATTCTCCATCGTTCTAATTTCCTTCTGCAATCCAGTTCATGCTTCCATCTCTTCCCAGCTTTATTTTTTTCTAGTTTTTGACTTTTTTTTTAAGATTTCCTTGGCAAAGTTTGTCCTTTCTTTCTTCCTCCCTCATCTGTCCCTTCCTTCCTTGTCTTCTATTTCACGACCTTAGGACATTACATACTGTGGTTGTAATTCTGCATCAGCTTGACTGGATTAAGGGATTCCCAGAGAGCTGGAAAAACATCATGTCTGCGTGTGTCGGTGAGGTTGTCTCCAGAAGAGATAAGTATTTGAGGTGGTAGACTGAGTGAGGAAGATGCTCCTCATGAGGGCGGGCAGGCGTCATCCAAGCCACTGAGGGCCAGGATAGAACAAAAAGGCAGAGGGAGGGCAAGTTCACTCTGTTGGTTTGCAATATGGTCCCTGTACATGGAAGGCAGGGAGAGACAGAAGAGCTAGAAGAGCTACTCCAGATTGAGAGGTGGCAGGTTTAATAAGAAAGGGAACTTCCATACGAGGCTTGTCCTGCGTGGCTGCAAGACAAGTAGATCTCCCCACTTACCCATCATAATCTTAAACGTTTATAGAGAGGCCTTAACTGGGTTCAGTCACACACTCAGTCCAGATGGTCTCAATGACACCTTACCTTCTCGAGGCTGTGTCCTTAGAAAGGCTGCTAATATGGGGAAGGTGGGCGGAACATACATTCTAAACACAGGGAGGGACTCAGGAACCTCCAATTGCCCAGATTTTGCTCAAGGGTCAACCGGTGGTCACAGTCTCTTGATAACCATCTCCAAGAGCCTCTCTTTGTTTGAGACAAGACATCTACCTTCTTCTGCCCCTGGACATGGGCATTCCTGATTCTCAGGCCTTCAGACTCAGACTGGGATTTACACCATTGGCCCCTTAATTCTTGGGCCTTTGGAGTTGGACTGAATTACACCAAGGGGGAAGAGGGTACAGAGAAGGGGGGCTTTCCTGGTTCTCCAGCTTGCAGACAGCAGAACGTGGGACATAGCCTCCATAATCACATGAGCCAATTCCTATAGCAAATCTCATATATATACTTCTTATTGATTCTGTGTCTCTGGAGAATACCGACTACTGCACACGTCATAGCCCCTGGCTCTGATTTGACATGAGAAATGTCAAGTTCAGTATCTCAAGTTTGTGTCTCCAATATTTTGGGAGGCACTCTGAAATAAGCTGCTATTGGCATTTCAATAAATGCTTTTGTATTTAGCTGCTTTTAGGAACTCATTAATAACTAATCAATATTCATGACATCTGACCAGAAGCGGTGAGCCCTGAATGGGGGCTAATTAAGATCTCAGCACTCCTCCATTACTGTTTGTTTTTTTTTTTTTGGCATCGCACTCTCTTTATTTTATTTAATTTATTTTTTTAACATCTTGATTGGAGTATAATTGCTTTACAACGGTGTGTTAGTTTCTGCTTTATAACAAAGTGAATCAGCTATACGTATACATATATTTACTGAATGTGTAAAGCACTTCGATTCTCTCTAGGACTTTCCTGGTTGCAGACATTGGCATATGTACGTTGCTTAATTAGCCAATATTTTGGTATTTTGCTTTTGCCATCTATTCACTTTACGATATCACAGGCCAGCAAACGAGATGCTATTTACCTCCTATCTCACCTGCCCAAGATGTTTGCTGCCATTGGAGTTAATCGAAGCACCCTCCCCAGGACAGTGAATTGATCAGTTCAAACCTGTGCCCTCTGTAGTGTGGACAACCATAGCACACAGGAAGGACATACTGCTTGTGAATATTTGTGTTCCTAAAAGCAGAGCTTTAGTTCTCATTTTTTGGAGTGTCTATTTTCTTTCCTAATTCTCCCTAAATAAGCAAAATCAGGTTTTTACTTGATAAAATCCTTCAGAAAAAGCTTTCCATTCTAAGTTAACTTTCTCTTCCTACATGTTTCCATGTAAATAATAAAGAGAATGTGTTTGAAAAATATGTACTTTTAGCAGTGCTAGAAACTCTGGTTCTCTGAATCAAGATAGCCCTTGTGAGCTGCAAACTCATTGTGAGTCTAAACCTTTTCTACTTCCTGGTATGGCTTTATCCACAGCCCTCTCTCTCAACCCTTAGCATCCCTTCCCTAAACATCCCTTATTCTAAGAGATGTGTAGTCTTCTCTCTTGGTCAGAGATAATCATGTGCTTCAAGATGCTAAGAGGTTTTGAAGAAAAATAAGACCTTTATTGATAGTGTGGATAGAAGGGCATGTTCTAACTATTTTGAGTTAAAAATAACCACCCCCTCATTATGCATAAGAATCTGTTCACAGTGCAGTGTGCCAGGCACTGTTCTAGGTACCAGAGATACAGTAGAGGACAAAGTTGACAAAATACACCTCCCTTATGAAGCTTATGTTCCCATGGGGAAGACAGACATTCGACAACAACAAGGACAAGAAGTTGAGTATAACGATCAAGTCAAGAAGTGATCAGAACTTGTGACTGTCACTTGCTCACTGCTCTTGGATCCATTCCCAATCTTTCCCCTGGAAATTACACTTCTGAGGGTCCCTTGCTCTCTGGCTTTCAGCTAGTTTTTGCCAAAGGGAGGCACTAATAGGAGACTGGAGGGCAAGAGGGAGGGAGAATCCAGGGCATTTCTCCTCCTTTCTCTTCTTTCAGGCAGCGCATCGTACAAAATCTATGTTCCCTTTATATCGGCTGCCTCTCCTCTCTATATAAGCTACTTTGTGAATCCACCCCTCACCCTCCCTCCAAGGGCAGCCCTTGGGCTCTGGTGATACATGTACTCAAGTTCTAAGGGTCATGGGGCTTCCCTGGTGGTCCAGTGGTTAGGACTTGGCGCTTTCATTGCCGAGGGCCCAGGTTCAATCCCTGGTTGGGGAGCTAAGATCCCACAAGCCGTCCAGCGTGGCCAATAAAAAAAAAAAATAAAAAATTCTAAAGGTCAAAGCAGCTTCCTTTTCTTCCTAATCTTTGTGTTGCCTCTTCTGATAACTTTGTGCCTATCTGCTTACATTGCAGTCCTTCTTTTGGACCACTTAGTGTGGACTCTTTCCACCCCCCCCCCCACTATTGGACCTTGCCTAACACAGTACTATAAAGTTTAACTGATAAGAGAACTGAGAGGGAAGGGGATGCTGATAAGATAGCCAGGAAAGGCCTCTCTGGGATGGTGGCTTTGGTGCAGGGACCTGGATGAGATGAGGATATGAGCCACGATAATGTCTTGGGGTAGAATATTCTGGGCTGAGGGCACAGCAACTATACAGGACAGGGGTGGAAACATGCTTGGCATGTGGAATAACAGCAAAAAGCCCAGTGTTATTACAACATAATGTGTGGAAGAAAGAGATGTAGGAAAAGATGTCAGAGGTTAGCAGGGACCAGGTCATGTATGGCTGTGTGAGGCCTGATAGAGGTAATCAGAATAATTGGGGAGAGAAGAGTAACTTGAGCTGATGACGCTGGGAAGAGTGCGGGGGGAACAATTAGGAGGACCAATTAGGAGGCCATGGCAACAGCCTGTCCAGGTAGAATATAATACTTCAGAGGTAGAGATGGTGAGACATGGCAGATATAAGATATATCCTGAAGGTGGAGCCAAAAAAAAATTGCTGCTGGATTGGATGTGGGTTGTGAAAGAAAGAAGTCAAGGATGACTCCAAGGTTTTGAGCCTCTCAACCACATGCATAGTGATGATTCTGACTGAATTGGGAAAAACTTGATGAGGAATACTCTTGGAGGGAATTACATGGATGGGCAGACAGTGAGACATGTTAAATTTGGACATGTTAAATTTGGACATGTTAAATTTGGGATGCTTAATAGACATCTAACAGTGCAGCCAGAATTCAGGGGAAAAGACTGGGCTACAGAAGAATTCTAGGAATCATTAATATATAGATGGTCAGGGGACTAGATGAGATCTAGGGAATGAATATAATGTACAGCGTAGTGACTACAGTTAACAATACTGTGTTACATATTTGAAAGTTGCTAAGAGAGTAGATCTTAAAAAGCTCTCACACAAGAAAAAAAATTAAACTATGTGAGTTGATGAATGTTAACTAAACTTAATGCTGTAATCATTTTTCAACATATATGTATATCAAATCATTATGTTGACACTTTAGACTAATACAATGCTGTATGTCAATTAAATCTCCATAAAGCTGGAAAAGAAAGTTGGGCAGTTAAGGAAGATCCAACAAAAGAGACTGAGAAGCCGCAGCCAGGAAGGCAGAAAAACAATGGAAGGATGTGGCATCCCAGAAGCCAACTGAAACAAGCATTTCAAGTGGAGGCCGTGACCAGTGGTGTCCAATGCTGCTCTGAGGTTGATAAAGGAGAGGCTACAAAATTGGCCATTAGATGACAGTTAGCACCTACTGCACTGTAGCTTGTGATGATGGGGCTGGGGTCTCACTCAAGGGAAATAAGGCAGCAGGTCTGGGGAGGCAAGGGAGAAAGCTAAGCTTCTGCTCTGGTGGAGAATAGACACTTCTCTTACCTCCTGATACAAAAGAAAGCAAATCCACCCCACCCTTAGTGGTGGGTAAGTTTCTGAAATTAGAAAGATACCATGCCTCGTCCTAGAACTCTAGGCCAGCATCCTTCAGTTGGGCATGTTATGAGTTTGAGGAGGGACATTCTACACTGTGAAATCAGCCTGTGCATTGCAAGATATTTAGCATCTTTGACCCCTCCTCCCTTCCCCCCCCGCCACTAAGCACAAAGCAGTTAAACTTACTCCCCTCTTTTCCTGCTTTTCATTGCCACCAACAATATTCCCATTTCCTTAGTATAACTGATCACATGAAGATTAAACCAGTTCGCACCAGGATGTAAATAACTGATCATCTTTTTTCAAGCCTTCCTTGAATGTTTTCTTTCTCAGACACTAAATCCAAATGAATAAATAAATTAGTGACACTGCTGTTGGTGTAAGTAAGTGAAGAAGTGCAACAATGGGAGGCAGATAATTTGACGTAAAACAAACTGATCTTCATCTTGTCAAATAATAGAATCCAATTCAATTTTGCATTTACAAAAATATCTATTATCTGCAGGGCTTTTTTCCAGGTACAGCATGGAGCACAAAGAGGAAGTTTTGATGACTTGACATTTCCTGGGTATCGTCAGTGGAGACACCCAGCAACTCCTGTTTCCCCCACCCCTTCCCCTGTGTGACCTTTACAAAGTTCTCCTTATTCTAGCTTTTCTATCTTTGGCCTTGCCTCCCTGTGCTATTGCTCCAGATGAGAAAAGAACCTCTCTTAAAAGCCAATCTTGGGACTTTCCTGGTGGCGCAGTGGTTAAGAATCCTCCTGCCAATGAAGCGGACACAGGTTCGAGCCCCGGTCCGGGAAGATTCCACATGCTGCGGAGCAACTAAGCCCGTGCGCCACAACTACTGAGCCTGCGCTCTAGAGCCTATGAGCCACAGCTACTGAGTCCACGTGCCACAACTACTGAGCCCACGTGCCACAGCTACTGAGCCCACGTGCCTAGAACCCTTGCTCCACAACAAGAGAAGCCACCGCAATGAAAAGCCTGCGCACTGCAAGGAAGAGTAGCCCCCGCTCGCCGCAACTAGAGAAAAGCCCACGTACAGCAACGAAGACCCAACACAGCCAAAAACAAATTAAAAAAAAAAAAAAGCCAATCTTAGATAAATCACCTCTAGCTCTGAATTACCAGCACTGCTAAAAACTAATTTGTCCTTAATTTTACAGTTTGGATGTGTTAAAAGCTCGGGTTTCTTGCATTCTCTCTGGGCCTGGGTCCAGTCCTAATTCTACCTCTTACTAGTTGGGTCATTTTGTGCTAAGTACTTAAGTTACAGTGCTTCATTTTTTTAAAAAAAATCTGTAAAATGGGAAGTCAACAGTAGTACCTACCTCATGGGATTTTTATGAGGATTAAATAAGATCTTACCTACAATGACTGTGAAAGAGTATACAGCACTTCATAAATGCTCCATAAATGTTAGCTATTTCTATTATTTAATGTGATTTTTCGTGCGTTGTGGTCTTTTAAAAATGTTAACAAATTAATCCTTTTAGAACAGTCCTTCTAGAGAAAGGATTTGTTTAGATGCAGGCACTAGTTCACTAGACATCTGTAGATCTTTTGCCCAGGTTACACATTTCGTAAAAACCCTAAAGGCACATAGAAGACTGTATCTTATACCCAGCACCTGAAAGCCACACTCCCTAAAGTTGTGAATGCTGCTAGCCTTGCCTGGCACGGTTCTGGAGCACAGTAAGTACTCAACTATGACTTATTAAATTAACAAACTGCAGGATATTTCTCAATAAATATCAAACTCCAAATTGACCAGTTATTCTAGAAGCAAAAGTTCTTGCATCAATCTCCCTCATTAATTTAATCTCTCTCATCACATTTAGAATGAATAAATAATTTCTTGTCTTAATTTTCACTGTCTACCACTTGTTCTTATAACCTCACGAGCTGTTTATACCCCATGTTGCATGGACAGAAGGCCTGTATTTGCCTCCTTGCTCTCCGCCCCCATTCCTTTGTATTTTGCTGTGTGTTGTAGAGGGTTGGTTGCCTGCAAAATATTTCCCAGGCTCTCTTGCCAGTTGGATTCAGGTTATGTTCTACCATGAATAGGCACTGGTACAAGAGCAGATAGGAGGAAGGGGAGAAGTGGCTTTCTTCTTCCTTGTGGTTTCAGGTACACTTTTTGCCAGCAGTACAGGGGACAATATAACAGAGGCTACAGAAATGGCGGCTATAAGAGTGGTTCAGGCAACAGTTGCTGCCCTAATCAAGGTGACAATTCTGGTAGATCCAGAACCAACCGTGACAGCATCTCCAATGCTTCAATAGCAATTGTAAGCTGTAGCCACAGCCCAGCAATAATAGCAGCTCTTACCTCTGGGTATCACGCCTTCCTACTTATCGCTCTTCCAGGCCCCTCCTTCTGCTTTTGATTGTCTGGTTCTTCCAGCATCTTTGTACCTAATCCCCTGCATTAAAATACTTGTTTAGGTATTTATATAGATTGTATTAGAGGTGATATGAATTGGAAATGTCTCAAGTGCAATTACATGTTTCTATTTATTCAATAGAAATTGTTACACACATGTGATTTACAAAGAATTTCTGGTCATGGCCTTTGGTTATATTTAAACTCTCACATTTTTTCAGTCAGTTGCTATAATTTGGGATACCTCTGTCCTGAAAATTTTCAAAGAAAAGGCAAATAGTTTTGCCCAGCAGTGAGCTAAACCTCAGACTCGGCAAGCTTTGCAAAACAATGGCTTCTCCAGTAAGCGATTATTAACTCAGCTCCTGTCTGTTTCAAGGAATTTCCTTTCTTCTACTTGGCGCTAGTCGACTTTATTAGCAGTGGACGATCCGGTGGTATATGTTCCGTGGACTTCATTTTATGGTGCTCCCCACTGGGACACTGTTTCTTACCACTTTCCCCACCAAGACAAATCTTACTCATTCCTCTAACGAGGACAAGTATTTCACACTGTGCAGCTTCTTTTCGATCTGGGTGACCTGTGATCCCAATTCTCATTTCCAAAAACTGAAGCAAGTGTTCTGCTCTTTTTCGTTACAACTTTGTTTTTGTTTTTTTTTCCAGTCTAGTGAAAAATCAGAGAAAAAGAAGAGTTGAAATAAAGGGTTTTGGACTTTCATGGTGAACTGGTGCTTAATCAGATGAAATCATGACTCCTTGTGGGGAAAATGTAACTTCTGAAGGAGAAACCCCTTTAGAAAGCCCTTTTGCCATCAGTAGTGGGTCCAGAGCTCAAAAACAGAGTCCCGACTCTTTCTTTCCGCACCAGTTTCTAGTTTTAGGCTTCAGTTACTTCATATTATTGCAAAGAAAGAGTCTGTGAGCAGAGATTCAAACTTCAGCATGCGTGAGGAGGTTTATGCTGCAGGGGTGTTAAAATGTAGATTCTGAAACCCCTTCCCCAGACACTTTTCTGTAGATTGAGATGGAGTTCGGAAACTTGCATCTTAAACAAATATTTGGCAATTCTGATGCAGGCCATGTCTGGATAAGATTTTAAACTACTCTGGATCTGGAGTGCTGGTCTCTGATTATGTTAGAATATCCCTTATTCACAAGTGTTAACATGATACTGATTTTTTTTTCTTTTATGTTTGTTTTTGTCCCGCGTTCTGGCTATGCAAACAGAAATATGGATAACAATGGAAAAATTTAATTTTAGTTAAATTTCATTTTCCAAACTCATTCAAATATCTGAATGTTTGGTATTATGAACACAAAATATCTGCATGGATGACAGATCTTTTTATTTTTCGTCACCTGTATGTTTCATGTTTGTTTCAGAGGCCATTTAAGTATTTTCTTAGTGTCATTGTGATGGTTAACTTTATGTGTGGGCCCTGGGGTGCCAAGATATTTGGTTAAACATTATTCTGAGTGTGTCTGTGTTTCTAGATGAGATTAACATTTGAGTCAGCAGACTGTCTTCCCCTATGTGGGTGGGCCTCATCCAATCCACTGGAAACCTGAATAGAACAAAAGGGAATATTCGCTCTCTCCGCCTGACTGTTTTCAAACCGGAACATGGGTCTTCTGCATTCAGACAGGAACTTACACCACTGGCTTGCCTGGTTTCCGGGCAATTGGACTTGAACTGGAACTGTTAGGGAATCACTGACCGAAACTGCCTGCCCTGGCCAGACACGATAATGACCCACTTGCATGGGTTATCTCACAACAGGAGGTCCTGATAAGGAGCACAGAACAAACTACTGCCAGCCAGAAGAATTTGGGAGGGGCCGAAAACAAGGGAGGAGCCGCCAGCCCACAAATATGGCCTGCCAACCTCCCAGAAACCTTCGCGCTGGAATCCATCTTGGCTGAGAGATTTGTGTGCCGTCAGGAAGGACCCTGAATCAGACCAAATATGGGCACAGCAAGATGACTGGCCAGAGACAACCCAGAAACTAACCCCATTACCCTAAAACCTGAGACTTCGAGCCACCGGGCAGAGCAGTTCTCCTGGGTTCCCTGACCCCACTGCTCTCTGCCTGGGGACCCCCCTCCAATAAAGTCTTTTGCTTTGTCAGTACGTGTGTCTCCTCTGACAATTCATTTCTGAGTGTTAGACAGGAGCCCACTCTCGGGCCCTGGAAGGGGTCTCCCTTCCTGCAACAGAACTACGCCACAAACTCTCCTGCGTTTCCAGCTTGCATACAGTGGGGATTTTCAGCCTCCATAATCACATGAAACAGTTCCTTATTGTTTCCTTATAGATATATTGGTTATGTTTTTCTGTGAACCCTGACTAATAAGAGTTATGCCAATCAACAAAGGAAAGAGAAAACAGGAGTGAACACTGCACTAATCAGTCTAAAGACAGCATGAAAATGACACATTATTTATCATGAGGTTCTTTTTTTCTCTCCTCTTTCATCAGCTTTGTCAAAATTCCCCAAAGCTACTTCTTGAACCTTTATTAGAACTCATTTAAGATTTGGGGCAATAAAATATGTCTGCCTAAGGTAGTGATTAACCATCCATTTTGAAAGGTCTACAAGGTAATTTCATGGAAAAGAAACCTAATTAAATATCACAGACTTTTTACTACCTCTCGGCTTAAAAAAGTAAAGCCAGGAAGAGGGTTGCCTCAGGCTCCCCCAAATACTTGTCAACATGAATTGCAAAAGCTGAAGTTAAATATTTAAGTCCTTACTGATTCAGTAAAATGATATATTTAGTCTGCCAGTATTTCTTTACATTACTAGGTGTGTTGATATCTGTATTAGGTTCATATTGTAATATTTACCATTATTGAGACATAGTCAGAATTCAAGTACACGTCAAAATAGAAAAAAATTTCTTTACGGCGATCACCTCGAGGTGATGACGATGCCTGGTTATGGAGAAGAACCATCCATTGGCACTGAAAGTCTTAAGCAGCTTTCATAGGAACACAATAGTGACATCATTTTTGAACTAAAGTTGTGGAAAGTTTCCAGAAATTTCTGATTTGGTCGAATAGAGTCATGAAGTTATAGGGGAGATTCTTTTTGCATAGAAGAAAACTAAAGTCAAAAGAAGAGTGAAAACTAAAAGGTACACGCTGAAAGTTGGGCTAGTGATAATGCCATTCTATTTGTGATGGATTTGACAATAAGTTATAGTGCTTGGCATTTATATTTACTATGCTTATTAGAAACAAAGACTGGGACTTTTCCCGTTTCCTCAGAACTGCCCTGTACTGGGACAGAGGAGCACCAAGTATCCTGAGAACATGCATAACACACAAAATCAGTAACGGTCTGAAAGAAACCATTGAGTGTCTAAGGATAAGAAAGAAAGTGAGGAATTTGGGGCAGGAGCTGGTGTGGCTGGCAGTGCTCTAAGAGAATCCTTTTCACAGACCAGCCGGAAGGCTTCTGAGCTGCAAACTCTGAAGTCCATTTTAGTGCTATCGTCTAGTGCATGGCGAGAGGTTTCTTGGGAGAGTGTGATATGTGTGCATACCTGGCAGTTTTGAGTGTGAACAGAGACTGTTGGTTGCTTCTTGTCTGCCAATTCCAGAAAGTGCTGGAAAGCGGCTGGAGTTGCCAACATCAGCAGAATGACAAGGGACTGAACTGTAGTGTGGCTTGGGAGAAGAGGAGAGTGGTATCCTCCTCTGGGTCCTTGTGGCTCTCTGGATGGAGGAAGACCTTAGCAGTTCCTCCAGTTCCAGGAAGATTAATGGGGGAGGCTAGATATAGGCAACCAAAGCATAAGCTGGCCAAGTGAGGTTATACCTCACCTAGGAACCTATATGCTGTAGGACTGAAGGGAGACCCTGTTGACCCTCCTTGAGGGCATCCCTAGCAAACCACCTCCATCATCCATGTGGAGACTACCACACCTGTGGATGCTGTCGCGGCACGTGGGGCCATTGTGAGCCAGAGCAAGAAGTCTTCCTCCCCACCACCTACACGTAATCAGTTGTTTAAGATTCGCCCCTCCTAATTCCTCTTCTGCGTTCCCAATTATGGAAGAGCTAGACCTAGAAGAGGGGGCAGAATCAGGTATCTCTAAATCACACCTTCCCATCCACCCCCCATAACCACATACACACGTACCCTACAAGGGGTTAGATGGGGAGAAGTACACCACCCTCCCTCCCAGAACTAGTGGATGGTGGCTAATGGGACAGGAAGTTAAAGACTTGCAGTGAAACAGGCTGAATTGGAACACCTAAAATTGACCTGAAATTATAGAATCTGTCCAAAATGTGAAGGCTCATGTTGAAGGCAATAATTGGAGAAAAATAAAACCACTCTGTACTTTACATCCTTGTGGGTTGGCACTCCTCAACATATCATTTAAAGAAATCCTCTGATTATAAAAAAATCTGAATTTAGGGAATTCCCTGGCGGTCCAGTGGTTAGGACTCCATGGTTTCACTGCTGAGGGTCTGGGTTCAATCCCTGGTCGGGGGACTAAGATCCAGCAAGACCCACGCGGGGCCAAACCCCCTGCCCCAAAACAAAACAAAACAAAACAAAACAACAACACAAAACAAAAACAAAAAAATCTGAATTTAAATAAAATGCAGTTGCCTGTCTTATAAAGACTCGTTCTCTGAACTTAAACTACAATATAAAATAATGTACTGTGGGCAACTCTGCATGTAAAACATGATTATATCTTTCACAGTTCAATTTATACTAATATTTTCAATGCTACTACTTTTGGAAAAAACAAGTACTATGTTTTCAAAGAATCCGAAGAAAAGAATTAGTCATTCCTTCCAAAATTCCAATGCCGCAAAGAAGTAAATTGTTCAAGGTCATGTTTTAAGCCTGGTCTAGGATTGAATGCGTCACCAACCAGCCTACACAGTCCAAATAACAAAAGCCAGACTGAGGGAAATGCATCAGTGAAAAGGACAAATACTCTGACGTACACAGATGGTGCACATTATCATGTAGGGAGATGTGTAAGAACACAAACTCCATACACTGCGATGTGCTGTCCTTGAAAGGTTTTCTTCTTAGCCTTCCTTCTTTAAGGATGCCATAACCCTTTTAGATCATCGGCCAAAATTGAAGAAAACACTTGATTTTTCTACACATATTCTTTTATAAATATTCTCAAACTTAAATAAATTGTGACGCTGGAGGAAAGAGTTTTAAAGGTTTGCAGGTGCCAAATGAATACACAGTATATATGTTTCGAATGCAGAGTTACTGGAAGTTTAAAAGATTTATCTTCAGGGATCTCACCTTGTTTTCTTGGAGATAGACATGCCTGAAAATTTATTTCTATCCTGATGGTGCCAAAGGCACTCACAGGAACAACAAAAAAAGTAAATCCAAGTAGCAAGATGGTAATACAGTTGCAACCATTAAACATGCACGTGAAATAGAAAAATTAAAACCCGAGCAGAACTTTTAACTTAAGTTGCTGAAGCAGTAAGGACTAGTGGGGATTGGGGATGGGTATGTGCGTGGAGCTATGGATATGAGCTATCAAGAGGAAACAGAAAAAACTCAGTGGAGAGAAGAGCTTCACAGTACATTTTTTTTCTAGCCTAGACTCAACCTAGAATTTACGTTTTCCATGAAAAATCCAGGAAGTCCTCTTAAACCCCCTCCAAGAACAGCTGCAGAGGGTATTCACAGACTTTTGGAGCTGAGAAAGTTCATGTTTGTATCAGAAAGCCACTCTTTCAAATTTTCAACTTGCTTAGATTAGGGCATTTCTGAGAAGGAAAATAGCTAGCTAAAGGAACAGGAAGGTCATTGACTAAGTCAAAGTAAGTAAAGACGCAATGCCTTTGCATTCAACCTGAAATCAAGAGTCCTTTGCAATTAGTCCATTGGGCTTTGAAGCAGAAAGAATCCAGATCAGCCTGGGGAAATAACAATGTGTGGGATGTAGGAGTGAGTAAGAGACTAGAACCAGGGCAACCAAATGCCAGAGAAGTTGAATCAGAACTAGGACAGAGATTGTCCTATAGTAATTTTGCTAAGATATTACAGATACTTACATGAAAAGGGATGGGTAGTTAATGTTAAAATGTTTGTACAGTATTTCTACTTGACTAGCTATAAATATATTTAAGTTAACGGTCACAAATACTATAGAGGTAATTCCACACTGTAGGTTGTTTTTTTGTTTTTTTTTTTACACACCAGTTATTTACTTACATCTCTGAATCTTACATCTTCATCTACAAAACAAAGGAAGAATAACATTTTTCCTAATAGATATTCTGAGGATAATTCAATTAGGGTTTAGTTATTTTTATTTATTTTTGTTTTCTTTGCGGTACGCGGGCCTCTCACTGTCGCGGCCTCTTCTGTTGCAGAGCACAGGCTCCGGATGCGCAGGCTCAGTGGCCATGGCTCACGGGCCCAGCCGCTCCGCGGCATGTGGGATCTTCCCGGACTGGGGCACGAACCCGTGTCCCCTGCATCGGCAGGCAGACTCTCAACCACTGCGCCACCAGGGAAGCCCGGTTTAGTTATTTTTAATGGTGTTTTTTCCCCTTATAAAATTCTAAGTGGAAAAAAATATCATTTCTAGTATTATAGCAGAGACTTTTAGTTTTCTTCTAGTATATCTCCCCTCTATTATAACAGAACTTTATCTACCTGCAGTTTTTACCTTGGCACATAGCTATATATATTAAATCTGAATTTTTCATCCACTCTTAGAACTAAGTATGACTACATGACTAAGTTCTGGGCAATGGAATATAAGAGGGGATGGTATGTTCAACTTCTGAGTCGGGATATGAAAGGTTAGCTCCACCTGCTGGCTGGGCTGTGGATGAGGTGTGAGCCTTGATGGACCAGTCAGTCTAGGGCAAACCCCTAGTACTAGCAGGGAAACAAGGAAGAAGAGCTCTTGGACTTGACTCTGTGAAGCTGGTATATCAGGCTTAGTATGCTGAAATATGGCTCATTATACTGGGATTATTTACTGCTGAGAGAAATAAGCTTTAATCATGTTTAAGCTGAACCTCAACTTATAACCAACTGAAATAGTTATTTGTTCACTCATTCATTGATCAAATTGATATTTTATGCATATCCTCTATCAGTCACTGTTCTAATGATACCAGGTCCCTGCTCTTAGTAGAGTAAGGGGCTTCAGACAATAAAGAAATAAAATGATATATGAGGCAATATCTCATACGTATAAATGCTGTAAACAAAATGGCACACTGTAATCTAACAGAGAGATATTAGATGCACAGGGGAGCTACTTTTAATGAGTTAATTATGGACAGCCTCTGTGAGGAGACGACAGTTAGGATGAGATCAGAAAGATAAGAAGGCATACATCAGAGATATTGCGGGTCCAGTTCAGGACCACCACAATAAAGTGAATATCACAATAAAGTGACACAAACTTTTTGCTTTCCCAGTGCAGTATAAAAGTTATGTTTATACTATACCGTAGTGTATTGTGTGCAATCGCATTATGTCTAAAGAAACAATTACATACCTTAATTAAAAAATACTCTATTCTTAAAAACTGCTAACCATCACCTGACAATGCAGGGTTGCCACAAACCTTCAATTTGGGAAAAAAAAACCCGAAATATCTGCAAAGTGCAATAAAACAAGGTATGCCTGTTAACATCTAAATATATGGAAGAAGAGTGTTCCAGCAGAGGGGACCAGCACGTGCCATAGCCCCAAGTAAACAGTGAGCTTAGAATTGCTGAGAGATGTCAGAAAATAGTAAGCAAAAGGAAGTGTAGAAGCATCCAAGGTCAGAGAGACACACAGGTATCTGATCATGTAGGATTTCGTAATAAGGGCGAGAAGTCTGCATTTTGATGGAATTGCAGCAGGCAGCTACTGCATGGCTTTAAGAAGGGCAGAGGTATACTCTGATTTTTAATCTATTTGAAAAAATGCTCTGTTGTAGAAACAGGAAATGGGTGTTACAAAACTAACGCCGTGTGTTCACCACAACATGTTTTATTTTCCTCTTGGCCAGACAGGAAGACTACATTACCCAGTCTCCCTTGCAGGTGGGTGGGGCCACGTGACTGGCCTCTGTCCAATGGGATGTGGATGGAATGGTGTAGGTCACTTTAAGGCCTCAACCTTGAAACTTCTCCTGTGAATCCCCATGAGTTCTTTCTTCCCCCATCTGCTCGTTGGATGCTGCACTTCAAAGACTTAAGTGATGGCAGAGTCTACTTGAAGGAACCAGATCCCTGAATGACTGCATGGAGCAGAGTCTCCTTGCTAGAAATCATCCTTTATTATGCTAAGCCACTGAGGTTTGAGTATTGTTTGCTGAAGCAGTCAGTTGAACCTGATTGCACAGACAGCTAGTGTGATAGTCTAAACAAGAAATGATAGTGGCTTGGACCAAAGGTAGCACTGGAGGTAGTGTGCAGTGACTGGATTTGGGATAAAACTGCAAAGTGGAGCAAACAGGACTGACTGATGGATGAGATGGAGATAAGAAGGATATGAACAACATTTTAAAAAATGACTCTTGAGGAGTTTTACCCGAGCAGTTGTGTAGCTTGTGATTTCATTAACTGTGGGGGTTGGGTGGGGAGACTTGGGGAGCGGCACGCGTATGTCGGGTGGGGCAGTCAAGCATTCTATTCTGCTTAGGATACATTCTTAGATACTTAGTTATACATCGAAATAGAAATGTTGGCTGCCTGAATCTGTATCCCAGAGAAGAGTGAAGGGCTAAAGATAAATTTTGGAATCATCTTCCAGTGTGGACTAAATCAACATTTGTATTCACAATACTTGTCCACTGCATCGGTTGTTTCTCCTAAGCATGCCCACTCCTTACCAATGTCTTCTTATAAAGATAAACACACCCCATCATATTAGAGAGGAACATTACAGAGATGTGAGTCTGGACAAGCAAGTAAACACAGTGCGAAGAATTTGACCATGGATAGACACATAGGCTTTTAGCTAAAATTCTCTTCCCAGGAAAATGATGGCTACCACCCAAGTGTCAAAGAAAAGAACAAGACAAGAGGACTGGGAATCTCTTAAGTACAGCTAAATAGATTCTGCTGATTGTTGTTGAAATTACAGGAAGCAGAAAGAAAAAAAGATGACCCCTGAAGTGTAATTCCATTTACCACACTGTGGGTTCAGGTCACTGAGACAAGATCTAAAATTGTCTGCTGCAAAAGTTAAACAAAGAGGCATAGTTTAAAAAAAATGGCTCGCATTTAAAGAAAAGATTATTACTGTCACCACTGTAAATTTGAGACAAGCTCTTTTGAAAAAAAATCATTTGTAGTCCCACTGCTCCAAGATAACTACTGTTAACTATTACACTTTTCCTTAACTATTCAGCAAATTTGTTTATTTTTGGGGGGTTAATTTGATAAGAGAAAGTGCCACCCCTCTGCTTTAATTTACATTCCTTTAAATATTAGCACATAGCACATTTACCCCCCTATTTGCTACCTGGTGATATTTATCCTTTGT
Source organism: Aethalodelphis obliquidens (assembly GCF_003676395.1). Taxonomy (NCBI): domain Eukaryota; kingdom Metazoa; phylum Chordata; class Mammalia; order Artiodactyla; family Delphinidae; genus Aethalodelphis; species Aethalodelphis obliquidens. The sequence goes on from NW_020837975.1 coordinate 18,117,303, forward strand.
CAATAAACTGGTGATATCCCCGGGCTTTGTTTTCAATATCAACTTTTGTCTCTGTGTTAGAGACTATTATTTTTCTACCCAAATATCGATTGCCCCCTGTTTTAGAAGCCCTAGCTTTTAGCTGTGCTCAAGGACACTTGAAATAAGACATTTCCCAGCCTCCATCGTAGGAAGGTGTGGCCATGTGACTAAATTCTAGCCTATGGAATATTAGTGAACATATAGTATATCAGGTTCCAGGAACTTTCTTTAAGAGGCTGTGATATGGAACCCTTATGTACTTCTTACATCTTCATGCTTAAAATGTGGATATGATGGCTGAATCTCTATCATGGACCTTGAGAACAAGGGCAGCCTCTGTAGCTGGCTGCCTGGTGGCACATGGGTTCCAACTGACCAGACAGTCACTACACCAGCCTTGGACTGTCCACATCCAAACTTTTAAGTGAGAGAAGAACAGGTTTCTATTTTGTATAAGTTGCTATTTTACTGATTCCTGTTGCTCATAGCTAAGCCTAATCTTAACTAATATAGATATTGAATTCAACTTTTGATTTTCAAATGAATGTTAGTTTTGAGAGATTTCCTGAATGCCAGACAGTTGCTGGAAGAAATTATGAAATACACTTTTTTTTTTGATTATTAAAGGTTTTTAATTTTTTTAATTTAAAATTTTTTTACATTGCAATATCAATTTTTAATTTTTCTCGTAGATAATGCTTCCCTAATGCAAAAAAAAGGAATAAAACTTTGAAAAACACAAAATGTTACAATCATCCACAACCTCACCACCCAGAAATAACCCTCATTAACATTTTAATTTATTTTCTTCCTGTCTTTCTATGAAACATACGTTGTTATCATTCAATACACACTCATTGCCTGCTTTCTGCACTTACTGATATATTGTGGACGTTTTTCCCTGCCATCCTTCTATACCATTATTTATAATGGCCAAATAGGAATCCAACAAATGGCTATGATACACACTTATTTTTAAAATTTTTCAGATTTTATCATCTTGATTTTATCCCTTGCCTCTGACTGCTCCTCTTGCATTTCTTTTCCTTTCTCCCCCTCCCCAGTCCTCTGTTTCTTCACCACCACTTTCCCACTCTGTATGTGTGTGTCTTGTTTTCCTTCACCAGGGCCTCTGCTGGCTCAACTGCCCCCTTTGTAGGCATTAGAGAGAGGCAGTCCTCAAGGTAGCTGCAATTCCATTGGTTCATGACTTGGCAAAAGGGCAGATTGTGAGAATCAGGAAGAGGTACCCCTTCCTCCAGGTGGATCCAACCCCACACAGAGCATGTGGTTTGGCGGGCAGAACCTGGGCTGGTTTTCAATCCCTGCTTACTCCCTTGGCTGAGTGCCCTTGTGCAATAAACTGTATGCCCATGTTCAGAGCCAGCCAGTCCTTCACCGCTGGCTCAGCTTGTCTGCAACAGGACTCTGATAAAAATAAGTACACATGGGTCTCCTAGTTCAGAAAACAGTCATTTGGACTAAGTAGCAAGTGTCACTCTTGTTATTGGTTTTCCAGCCTAATAGCTCTCTTTGCTTATCTTATTCCCGATGATAGTCAAGAGAACTGACTTGACGCCATGGGGAGGGGGAAGGGTAAGCTGGGACGACGTGAGAGAATAGCATGGACATATATACACCATCAAATGTAAGATAGCTAGCTAGTGGGAAGCAGCACATAGCACAGGGAGATCAGCTCGGTGCTTTGTGACCACCTAGAGGGGTGGGATAGGGAGGGTGGGACGGAGATGTAAGAGGGAGGGGATATGGGGATATATGTATACATATAGCTGATTCACTTTGTTATACAGCTGAAACTAACACAACATTGTAAAGCAATTATGCTCCAATAAAGATGCAAAAAAAACAAAAAGAGTCCTACTGAGATTCATTTATTGCCTTCATATATCTCTGCTGATATTGTTTCTGGTAGCTTCTACCTGTGCTTGCCTATCTCGTTATTTATTTTGCTTTTCTTAGCTCATAGTACATATTTGATTCTTTTAAAAAAATTTTAAAATTATTTATTTATTTATTTCGGCTGTACTGCGTGGCCTGCGGGATCTTAGTTCCCTGAACAGGGATCAAACCCATGCCCCTTGCAGTGAAAGCGTGGAGTCTTAAACTCTGGACTGCCAGGAAAGTCCCCAATATTTGATTCTTATTGTCTCAATTTTCAGCTTCCTCTTGTGCTGATGTCTTAAGGACTGATGCTGGCCAAGGATGTAGAGGGGAACAGATGCAGAAATTAATTAACAGAAATTAATCAAATTTCCTGAGTAGCCCATGAGCCATTAGTTAAATATTTTCAACACAGACATGATATTTTAAAAGATTCTCCAAATTTAAAGTGTAAGGGGGAAAATCAAAATATTCCATAGAGAGATTCCTCTATGTGCTTTAGGAAATAGTCTTATTTTCTCTACAGGTTTTCTTCCTCCTAATTTCTGGGATTCAGTAATACATAATACACTGTATTTATTTATTTATTTTTTTAGAAATTCTAGTTGTCTTACTACCCTTCCCACCAATATAACCAAAGATCTCGTCCTTGCACAAGTTATAGCATTAAACACTTTCTATGTGTTGCTTCTCCAGAGTCCTCACATATAAATACAAACCTAACTTGCGTGAAGCACAATGTAAACCAACCAAGACTGGCTCCATCTCTCTGTCATTTCCAACCAGATGCCCTTGGGGTTAAGAATGGAACTCCTGCTACTATTATTTTCCCCACTTGGTATAACCATACAGTGTTGTTCCTGTGCCCTTCATTTGATTCCGTTTCTTGCCCCAATGCCAAGAGCATAGATGATGTCAAGTTTGAGATCTGTGTCACGTTAAACATGATGGTACCCATAAATCCATTGTAAATGGTATAGGCTCATTGTAAGGGTTTCCTTGTTTTAACTTTTATTTGTTGGATAGAAAAATGAGTTTGAACACGTAAGAAAGCTTGATTGCAAAGGTAAAGAGGTTCCTTGGAATCAGCTCAGGGGAACGATGTCACCTCAGTACTCTTGGCACGAGTTCCCTGTCCCAGCCAAGGGACCCTTTGAAATCCTCTGATTTCTGAGTGACGCTTTGCAGTGCTGGGCTGAAGGTTATCACTAACAAAGAGTGAATGGAGAACAAAAAACTATGTCTAGATAGAGCTCCCCTTGGCATTTCCGGTTCTAACTGACACTGCCCTCAATATTTCTACCTGTGTAGGCTCTGTAGCTTCCCTGCTGAATCCTTTATTCTCTGACTGATTTCTACATGAAGTACAATCTCGCCGTCACTATCGCTAGCCTGTTCTTCTGAGCCTTGTCCTCTCCTAAGCTGCTGCCTCATGTGCTCAGCCAGATGGCTGGTCTAGGCCACTCTTGGCCGGTACTGTCCTGGCCAGCTTGATGGGGTCCTGACTATGTGGAAAAGCCCAGAGAGAGGAAACCCGCTTCAGAATGAGCATGAGAGGAAGTGAAGGAGAAAGAGAAGGATGCCTAATAGGCTGTTTCAGATTCTTACCAAAGTGAAGATTAAGATGGCTTTGAAACTCAGTGGTACAGAGGCACTCAAACTGAGGGAGGATGCTTGGAGGTGAAGCCAAGTGGATGGATCCAGGAGTGAATCTTAGCCTGCTACTTGCTTTTGAGTATGTTGGGCTGGTTTAACCCCACGAGTCTCCGTTACCGCATCTGTAAAGTGAAGGTCATGACATCTCCCTTATAGATTTGGGAGGATTATAGGAGATAAGGTATGTGACCCACTGAGCATAGTGCCTGGCTCATAACATGCATTCTGTAACTGGTATTTTGAAAGAACGGGTCAAAGAACCCTGTAAGGATTTTTTACTGAGGTTTGCTCAAAAACAGCTGAGAGCAGATTGTGATGTTCCTAAGTAAAGAACACAAATACAATCCTTTACCTCTAAGTTTTTCTTTCTTTCCTTTTACTTGCTTAACTCAAACCTCTGCTCAAATGTTGCCTCCTCAGAGAAAAGCCCTCTGACCACCCCATGGAAAATAGCACTTCCCTTCAGTTTCTTTTCCTTTATCTGGATTTTTCTGTACAGTACTTGTAACCAGACATCCTATTATATATGTTTTTTATTACTGATGGTGATGGTTTTCTTCACCAGCGTCAAAGCTTCATTAGGAAAGAGACTTTGTTTGGTTTATTGCTGTAACCCTAGTACCCAGAAAAATATCGGGAACAAAAAAGGCATTAAGTGAATATTTGTTGAGTGAGTTATGATGAATCACTTTTCCTACTTCCTGTTTATAAATATATTGTTTTTATGGTGAATATCTGCAGCTACATATAGACAGAAGTAGAGGTATGACTGGCAGGGTATTTTCCTAGTTTTCTTGCCCATGAAAATTCTTCTCTGATATGTGGCACCAACTCGTGATCAAGTCAAACGGCCTGTTCCCCAAGGACCTGACAAGTCCCTTTTGGACTTTCTGTAACCCTAAAAGAAAGCCAGAAGCTTCACGACCCCTTCATATTTTGCCAGTCTCATCTCTCACAGCCCAGGACCTGTGTCAACCTCCACTGTGTGGGAAATTCACAAGAGTTTGTGACGTTCTCTGTTGGCTTGCTTTCAGTCACTCTTTCCTTCCCAAGAAATTTGCGCAGTTTTTTTCCTTCCTGCCAGATGCAGCACTGCTGTTTAGTCTGCTTTCAGCCTCAGGGATTACTCATCAGGGATTGTTCCCCAACTTGCTCCCAGTTGAACAGGCCTCTTTAATTTCATTGTTATTCATCTGAGCAAAGAACAGGTTCTGGGGATTGATTATTGGAGCTTCCCGCACTAATCAGCAATGTGCTGCTCAGAGGCTGCCTCTGCCTGGGGGCCGGCGGGAGGGTCTTCCGCGAGCGCTGCCTAGGACAGATGATGCCTGCTCATCTTCCTCCTTCTGTCGAGGCCAGCGAACACCAAATACCATGCTGCTGCATTCAAGGGGCCTGGGGCTCAACTCACCCACGTTAGGAAAGGACATCTGAACGATGTCCTCATCTCAGTACTGCAACTGTAATTGTGTAGAATCCTTGACAAGGTGTTGGGCAGAAAGTCACCTCCTGGAGGTGAGGAGGAAAGGTGAGTGCTCTGGGTTGACAGTGGCCAATGCGCAGATGTCTCTCTTGATGCTGGGAAACTTCAATTTTTAAAATATAGTCTATCAGTTATATATGTTTATGTGTATATAATGTTTTCTTCAAAGAGCTTAATGGTGTACAATATATTACCCTAAAGGGATACGACTGGTTTTGAAAACAACTACTTCTTTGATAAAAAAGTGAGATATAACTATTCTTTATTTCTTAAATAAAGATACTATCAGAGATACTATCAGAGATAGTATCTCTGATTTTGTGTAACTTAAATCCCATAGAAAGAGAAAGTTAGACTAGGTTATCTATAAGACACTTTATGCATTTCTATTAAAGGTGTGTGAACCTTGGACAGACACTATCAGCTTGACCTGAGATCTTATTAGAAATGCGGCAACTCAGGCCCCATCCAAGATCAACTGGGTCAGAATTTGAATTTTAACCTGCTCCTGGACAATTCACATGCACATTACATGTTGTGAAGCACTGATCTTCAGCTCTAATATTTTGAGATTCTAAGATTATATTTCCTAGGTTAAATAATATAATTATCTAAACGCAAACAATAGCAGGCAGTGGAAAGAACATAGATGTGAATTTGGATGTCAGCTCCATCACTAATAATCTTTGGGAAAATAGTCTACCTTCGGTTTTCTAATTTGTAATGTGGAGAAAATAACATCTGCCTTTGGGTAGATGTGGGGATTAAAAGTGACACATGTAAAGCACGTGCAATGTCTGGCACCCAAACCTGATAACAATTATTATTAATTAATTTAAATCTACATAGTTAGGGGATTCTTAAAACTTTTTTACTCATTTAAAGTTCATTTTTGTGGAAAGCCAATAGCATTGTCCAATGAGTTTCCTCTAGATTGCCCATCAACGGGCCACCTGGGGTTGGAGGGCCCTTTACCGCCCAGAGGGGAGGCAACACCCAGTTTAACTTCTTATGGGGCCAGGGATCCCTAAGCTCTGCAGGGGTCGGAAGCCATCATTTCCCAGGACTATCCTAAAGAGCTGGCACCTAAGCTCAGCTGCTTCGATCCTAAGCCCAACACGTTTATGTACCCTCTATCCCCCACCTCACACTCCCCCTATAAAAAAGGGAGAACTAAGGGGTTATTATCCAAAATATACAAACAACTCACACAACTTAACGTCAAAAAAACCAAACAACCCAGTTAAAAAATGGGCAGAAGACCTGAATAGACATTTTTCCAAAGAAGACATACAGATGGCCAACAGGCACATGAAAAGATGCTCACATCATTAATCATCAGAGACATGTAAATCAAAACCGCAGTGAGCTATCGCCTCACACCTGTCAGAATGGCTGTCACTAAAAAGAACAGGAATAACAAATGTTGGTGAGGGCGTGGAGAAAAGGGAGCCCATATACATTGTTGGTGGAATGTAAATTGGTACAGCCCCTGTGGAAAACAGTATTGAGGTTCTTCAAAAAACTAAAAATAGAACTACCATATGATCCAGGAATTCCACTCCTGGATATATATCTGAAGAAAATGAAACACTAATTCGAAAAGACATATGCACCCCAACAGCAGCATTATTTACAGTAGCTAAGATATGGAAGCCATCTAAGTGTCCATCAACAGATGAATGGATAAAGAAGAGAATATTAGAATATTACTCAGCCATAAAAAAAGAATGAAATCATGCCATTTGCAGCAACATGGATGGACTTGGAGGGTATTAAGCTTAGTGAAATAAGTCAGACAGAGAAAGACAAATACTGTACGATATCACGTTTATGTGGAATCTAAAAAATAAACTAGTAAATATAACAAAAAAGTAACATACTCACAGATATAGAGAACAAACTAGTGATTACCAGTCGGGAGAGGGAAAGGGGGAGGGAAAAGATAGAGTAGGTAAGAGGTACAAACTACTGTGTATGAAATAAATAAGCTACACAGATATATTATACAGCACAGGGAATATAACCAATATTTTATAATAACTGTAAACGGAATATAACTTTTAAAAATTGTAAATCACTATGCCATATATCTGAAAATATTGCAAATCAACTATACCTCAATACAAAATAAAAAATAAAAAGGGAGAACTATGGGGGCAGGAGCAATTTGTGGGGATGAGTCATCTCCCTGTGGCCTTTCTGCAGGATACTGAGATAGCAGGGAACTCATTCACTGCTGGTCCTTTTGTCCATGAGTTCTGGCTTGCTCCAAGTAATGCTACTCACACTTACCCGAGCCCTTGGTTCAAAATTATTTGGGTTAAGAATAAAGAGTGACAGATAAAACAGCCACCTTTGCAGGCTCAGCGGCCATGGCTCACGTGCCCAGCCGCTCCGCGGCATGTGGGATCCTCCCGGACCAGGGCACAAACCCGTGTCCTCTGCATCGGCAGGCGGACTCTCAACCACTGCGCCACCAGGGAAGCCCAAAACAGCCACCGTTTAATCTAAGTGGTATAAAATGTTATGATGTAGAAACCAGAACTGGACCACATATAAAAAAGTAGCAGGAGAAGAACAATCCACCAGGAGCTGAGGCTTGGGGTCTAATTCTGTGTATACAATTATTTGACTCATCTCTTCTAGTACATTTTATAAATCCAGGACTTGGATTTTCTATTTGTTAAAATGAGAATACTGGATCAAATTATTTTTCCACTTTAAAAGTCAATGATTTCTTTCTACCTTCCTCTTTTCTTTTCTTTCTTTCTTTCATTCTTTCTTTTCTTTCCTTCTTTCTCTCTCTCTCTTTCTCTCTCTCTCTGTCTCTTTCTCTCTCCTTTCTTTCTTTCATCTCATATGAATTGAGATGAAAAATCCATAGATTTTTTTGAGAATTTATAGATTTCATCATCATCTTTTATATTATCACCATAAACAACTTAGATGAAGAGATTTTTATTTGTTATTATTATTTTTCCTCTCCTTCTCTGTGTCCTCAGAGGCCCTCCCCTCCTTACCAAGCACAAGGAGTTCAATCTTTCCCATAAGGTTAAGTTTTCAAAAAGCGTGTTAGAAACACTGGCTTCAGAGAGCTTCTGCTTCTGTCTCTGCCACATACCTCCCCTGCAGCAGGGGAAGGGCACCAAGCCTGGCTCGCACTACAGGGAGAGCAAAGATTAGCCACCTCAGCAGCATGTGTCCCGACACCTTTGCTGAAGCTCTCCCACCAGCAACTAAGGGTGCTCAGGCTGCCAGGTTGCAGACCTGAGCAGTGGGGAGCAACTTCTCTGACATCCTTCTCTGCGCTCGGGAGCACATGCTTTGTACTGACGCACATCCATGCAGAGAGGATAGTGGTACCCCACCACCTGGGATGTCATGAGGACTAAAGCCAGCCATTAAGTCAAGAACATAGAGCTGAGCCCATAAGTAAGAGCTGTCTTTCCTCCCAGAGCAGGGAATTCACACGGCTCCTTGAACTGCCCCCTCAGCCAGGGCCCCTTAACCTGAAGGCAGGTTGGAGTCAAAATGAGGATCCTTTTCTAGACCCTCCCTGGAAACTCCCTTGTTGGTGGAAACAGGGTTTCTGTATCAAAGGCCATTCAAATTATTATACAAGTCTCAGAAAACTGATGTGCCCAGCTGGCACCAACAGTGTATGAGAACATTCATTGCCCCTTCATTCCACCAATGCCCGGTATTACCATCTTATGTTTTTGTTTTTTCCTAGTGGACACAGAAATTCAGAACCACAGAATGAGAGTAGAGGTGAGAGACCGGGGTCACCATGGACCTCAGCATAGACACATGGCTGACCACCTCCCCTCAGGACACTCCTTTTTCTGGGGGGAGGCACAGGTTGACTAAATGACTACAACTTGTCAATCTTGAGTTTCTAGACAGTTGCCAGAAAGGCTGCCCTGTCCCTCAGCCACACACACCCCCCATAATCCTGCCTTCCTCTGTACCCTCACTACAAACTCAAATCCCGAAGAGTTGGGGGGCCCCCTGGGTCTGGGATTTTATCAACATACATAAACAATCTACAAGTGTAAAAAAAAAACTAGTGGTCTGACCATAAGATTGCAAACTGTTTTATCACTTTTCCTAAGCGTGGCTATTTTGAGGTCAGATTCCCTTTCAATCGGAAGTTCACTTTCCCGGGACCGCCTTCCTCTGCACCAGCTTGGGTCTAATCCGGGTCATTCTGGGGCCTTTCTGCACACAGATGAGGTCTCACCAGGAACACAGTTTCAAGGGCTTAACTTGTCTCAGGCTTGGTTTGGGGGAGAAATATTTCAATCCCACGTGCAAATGCAAGTACGTAAACAATGTTCTTTGCTAAAGTGAAAAATGTGAGCGTGGACATTCTTTAAAATATGGTTTCTAGTTCAGTGTAAATTTTCTTGTAACAGTAGAGTCAAAGAGGAAATAACTTGGACCGGAATTGATACTTTGGCAAATTCCATCTTGCCATCAGGTCTGTGCATCCAAAAAAAAAAAAAATCAGTTGCCTCTTCTCTCTCTGCTTCTCCTCCTCCTCCATATTTTTATTCTTAATTCTTATTCTTGCTTGGTAATATGCTGTATTTTTTTTTCAAAATAAATGACAACATAAAAGGTTTTTGATCTTTGTTTTGTTTTGTTTTGTTATTCTTCATATAAACAACTTGTGGGCCATGTGAGGTTACTGGGGATTTCCTCGTTCGGTGGCTATTTTTCCAGGATATTGGCTTACCTAAGCACACACGCACTGGAAGAGTTCCAGGTGACTGAGTTTTAAAGAACTGCTCCTATGGCAGTAAAAAAAAAAAAAAAAAGAGCCAATCCAAATAATTTTGAAAAGAGCATTACTTACCTAAGATGAGGGAAAGATTTCCTTTTTAAAAAAAAATTCATTTATTTATTTATTTTTGTCTGTGACGGATCTTTGTTGCTGCTGCCTGCGGGCTTTCTCTAGTTGTAGAGAGCGGGGGTACTCTTCGTCGCGGTGCACGGGCTTCTCATTGCAGTGGCTTCTCTTTATTGTAGAGCACAGGCTCTAGGTGTGCGGGCTTCAGTAGTTGTGGAATGCAGGCTCAGTAGTTGTGGCGCACAGGCTTAGTTGCTCCACTGCATGTGGGATCTTCCCGGACCAGGGATCAAACCTGGGTCCCCTGCATTGGCAGGCGGGTTCTTAACCACTGTGCCACCAGGGAAGCCCAAGATTTTCATTTCAAGTTTAGCAAGGAATAGTTTCTAAAACTGGCACTGACAATTATTTCCATAAATAGGAAAGTCAGTGAGAAAGAAAGAAATCTAAAGCAATTCTGAATTAAAGTGGCTCTTATTTAAGGCAGGGACCTATGACTGGGGATGAAATTCCAAAAAGGCATTTCTAAACTAATAGAGAAGAAAAGTCTAAAGTTACTTTTAGTATCTTCTTTAGTCTTCATTGATTTGGATTAAATCATAGCAATGGATAACAGGTCTACCATTTAATCCATGTCTCTCCTTTTTGAATTCACCCCAAACAATGTTATCTCCCTGAGTATTCCCAATCCCAAAAAGCTGATCTCTTCTATCTCTGTTATAGCACTATGCTTTGTGTATAACTCTATACTATTGTATTACATAACGTTACACTATACCACATTATAGCATCTACATCCTAGTGCACAGAAATTCCTATTTACATTTCTGCCCACTCTACTTGATCCTGTTTTCCTTGAGGACAGGGACCAAATTTTAGTCATTTTTTCCCCCCAGGAGCTAAAACAGTTCTTGGTGCAATTGATACCCAATAAATGTGTTTTTAATGTTGAATGAGTGAATTAATGTACAATGTAGTAATATAAGGAACTCATCATAATGGTGCTTGAGAGGAAAAGTATTCTAAGTAATCATGGCCGTTCCACTTTAGAATGGAAATTCCTAAAGGAAAACATGATTTGAGCTGAATCTAGCCATATCTGGGGTATAGAGAATGTTTTTGAATGGTAGCGCTCTAAATGTACCTGCATTTAGCAAGATATTTTTTGACCCACCTCCTAGAGTAATGAGAATAAAAACAAAAATAGACAAATGGGACCTAACTAAACTTAAAAGCTTTTGCACACCAATGAAAACCATAAACAAGATGAGAAGAATGGGAGAAAATATTTGCAAACGAAGCTACCGACAAGGGATTAATCTCCAAAATATACAAACAGCTCATGCAGCTCAATATCAAAAAAACAAAAACTCAATCAAAAAATGGGTGGAAGACCTAAATAGACATTTCTCCAAAGAAGACATACAGATGGCCAACAAACACATGAAAAGATACTCAACATCACTAATTATTAGAGAAATGCAAATCAAAACTACAATGAGATATCACCTCACACCAGTCAGAATGGCCATTATCAAAAAATCCACAAGCAACAAATCCTGGAGAGGGTGTAGAGAAAAGGGAACTCGCATGCATTGTTGGTGGGAATGCAAATTGATACAGCCACTATGGAGAACAGTATGGAGGTTCCTTAAAAAACTAAAAATAGAGCTACCATATGACCCAGCAATCCCACTCCTGGGCATATACCCAGGGGAAACCATAATTCAAAAAATACATGCACCTCAATGTTCACTGCAGCACTATTTACAATAGCCAGGACATGGAAGCAACCTAAACGTCCATCAACAGAGGAATGGATAAAGGTGTGGTACATAGGTACAACGGAATATTACTCAGCCATAGAGAGGAACGAAATTGGGTCATTTGTAGAGACATGGATGGACCTAGAGGCTGTCATACAGAATGAAGTAAGTCAGAAAGAGGAAAACAAACATCGTATATTAACACATATATGTGGAATCTGAAAAAATTGGTATAGACCATCTTACTTACAAAGCAGAAATAGAGACACAGACGTAGAGAACAAACATATGGAGACCAAGGGGGGTGGGGGGGTGGGATGAATTGGGAGACTGGGATTGACATGTATACACTATTGATACTATGTATAAAACAGATGACTAATGAGAACCTACTGTGTAGCACAGGGAACTCTACTCAAAGCTCTGTGGTGACCTAAATGAGAAGGAAACCCAAAAAACGGGGGATATATGTATACGTACAGCTGATTCACTTTGCTGTAAAGTAGGAACTAACACAACATTGTAAAGCAAATATACTCCAATAAAAAATGTTTTAAAATGTAGCTGCATTTAGAATGAAGCTGTTATTAAAATTATGAATTGGTACCTAACACTTAATTTTAATAACTAGACAATTTTTTTAATGTGAACTCCTATCAAATGCTATGTAAACAACTTGATATGCAACATCTTCTTTATAATCAGTACAAAATGAAAAAAATGGCAAAGCAAGTAAAGTAATCCACATAAAAAAGACAACTGACATATCAAAACTAAACACTTTCGAACTAAGGATTTTAACTCTGGAAGAAGACATAGAAGTAAAAAAAAAAAATTCAAGTAGGTCACTGCATATCAAGAACTTACCTGCACCCAGGTGGCAGGTTATCATTTTTTAATCTTTACATTTATAATTAATAGAACCATAATAAGGAAGAGTATCTGATAAGCCCAAAGGGATACTTCTGTAGCAATTCATTGTAATCCTTGCTCCCTGAATCTTGCAAACATTTTGAGTATCTGCCTGTTCTGAAGAAAACATAAATAACTTTACCCCTTCCTTTCTTGCAGTAGGTAAAAAGGTTGTAAACTTGGGCAAATCACTACTGCATTTTAATTTATGACACTCCCGTGCCATATATGTCCACAGATGTGGAATTGTGAATTTCCAGAGAGGACTAAAAGGGGTATGAATCATTACCTGGGAAGTGGGGTCCTGCTCGCTCTGGTGCCGTTTTGTAGATGATTTATGGACACAACTGGATGCCAGCATAAGCCACGGTGACAGTCCAGCTCACTGCCTGGTATTTGTGGTCGAGTGTGGCCCCTTTCTGGTCCCTTTTGCTTTCTATTTCACACGAGAGGGAGCAGCCCACCCTCCTTACAGGTCAGTGCGTCAGAGGTCAGGCCAACCGGGCAATGCCTCCTGCTCTTTGTCCTATAGCTTTTCTTACTGCCTCTTAGATTCACTTTTTCTAGGACAAAATGTAGCCTTAGGTAAGAAACTTGTGACTAGTTCCATCAACTTCCATGCCCCGTGGCTGAAGCTGGGTCAGCGTCCTCATATCGGCTGTCAGAAAATAGCATGATTTTTCTAAAGTGCATGGAAAAGAAGGAAAAGGAAAAAGGAGTGAGTGGGAGGAGAAGCAGCACGTTGGGGTCAGCACAGAGACACACTCTCTGAAAGCGCAACAAAGGCAGATGTTTTACAGACGTGACAAGATTTTACACCTGAACATTCAACTACGATATTAAATAATCCCAAAGATACATTTCAAGAATATCCAAGTAATTTTGCTTTGCATAAAGATGTGTGGGATCTGATAGAAAGTCAGTAATAGGGACACTGATTTTTAAAGTAGAATTTCCCCAAATAGGGTTCTTTTTAGTCTCCACAACATCAAACCTTACAAAGTTCTAACTATCAGTGTCCACCAGATCTTCATATTTCTATGTACTCCCAGGGGTCCATGGCACACATTAAAGAAAATATTTTTAGGAGATTTGCTTTGCAGAAAACCCAAAATGCAACATTCATAAGAGCTATGTATGTTCAGAAGGTATGCAGGGTGCTATCAAAATTTATATTTTAAGTGATAGTTCTGCACCAACTCAGAGTGAGCTAGCAACTTCACATTACATAGGCAAGATCTTGGAAATATTCCTGCTTTCATATTATAAATATCAGTATTATAAAGAAGTTAGTGTGCTCATGAAGAGTAATATTATACTCTGACTTTCCTTTTAGTTACATATGGGGGAATGTGGGGTATGGCTACTCTAATACCTTGTTTGCCATTAAAAACACCATATGGAATTATATATGAATATGAATTTCTATATTATTTTTTATCCCAGTGGTTTAAAAATGGTTAAACATTCAGAGACCTAGGGGAGCAATTACTTGGTTTACTCAGGTCACGCTCTGCTCTGGTTTGCATCTTTCAGAGAATTCAGGCAAAAGCGGTATAATTTGACCATTTTGTTTTTCCCTTTTAAGTGTAGTGACACCCGGCTTCCTCTTTCTCTTTAATGATGGGACATGTCACTGACAATAACTAACTAATACTTATTAACTCTGTGTCATTGATGGTGAGCTAAGCTCATAAAACTTCCTCAAGGAAAGGAACCTTGCCTTTTATTTACTTGGAGGCCCCCCAAAGTGCTAGACACAACTGCTTGATAAATATAAAAATAAGAGTATTCTTATAATACTTCTATTCAGCAAGAAAATACTCTTTTAGGAACACTCGTTCTTATCATAAACTTCCTTAAAATGGGTATGAAATATGGATATCAGTAGGATGTATTTCTTATTATCGGAGAAGGGGAGTTTGGTTCCCAAAACACAAAAATCACTGTGTCAGATACACAAGATTAAAAGCATTCGCATCCACAGTGAGGACAGCTGACAGAGGGCAACACAGATTAGGTTCAAAGGTGCAGTGGGGGAGGGGCTAAGCTCTTCTTTGGCCTAAAAGCAGGGCCCCTGGGTGGCGGTGTGCCCACAGGACTATGGATAAAGATGTGGTTCTGATAGAGGGGATGGCAAATGAACAGGACAGGATTTTTTGTCCTTAGTAATTAATTATTGAAACAGAGTTATTCATCAGCTGGAGGAGGCTGGGTGGGATTCCTGGGAGAGCACCGTGTCCCTCTCTACGTGTGGGCAGATTCCAGACTGTGGCCTCGAAGCCACCTACCTCTGTTATCCACAAACTGTCAGTCAGGTTTCCCCCCGTGGGAGGCCTCCAAGCGGGTCTCCTCTGATCTCAGAGACTTCTGAACTACAACTTCCCGAGGCCTCTATTTCTTTGATGATACCTAGAAAAAATACCTTTAAGAAGGCGTATATGTGTTACAGAGGGAGATTTCATGACGGAGTTTAACTTGAAGTTGAAATAACACTGTAGTGTGAACTGATCTTAGCCAAAATTTAATTGGGTCTGTCAATCTGTAAATGCCAGGTTACAGGTCCTTCGCAGTGTGGATTCCGGGAAGCCGGTTAGGCCTAGTAATGTCTGTCAAGGAGGAATGGTAAAGGGACCAGAAACAAGAGGCTGGGGAAAAAAAAAGAAAAAGAGAGAGAGAGCTTTGAATATCTGATGATTTTGCCCTACAGAGTCCTTGTTTTCCTTCTAGTGAGCAGGACAGACAGCTGATGTGCATTTAGGGGATTTTTGTCAGGCTACTGGAAATGGCAGCATCCTTATTTCACATGATTTGTGAAGAGTATTTCGCTTTATATTTGACCCTCATTTTCTAGAAGACAGCGTCTCCTCCAGAAGGTCCACGAATCAGCTCTTGAGGTCCTGAGTGTGAGGTCTGGCAGGCTCCTGCTCAGCACGCCAACTCCCCACCAACGAGGGGCTGCACCCAGGTCTCCCTCGAGTCCGCGTTCCTGTGCTCAGTCACTCAGCATCTTGTTGGTCTTACAACTACGCATGCAAATATCAGCTGGGTCCAATGCAAGTTATAGATATGCACTCGGCACTTTTCTCTTTAATGAGTTTTTCCATATTTGGAAAAAGAAGTATTTCCAGATGGACAAACACGGGATTGAAGACGCACATAGAAAGCTAAGTGTTTCGAATAGCAGCTGAAAGGCTACAAATTAAATGCATGAATAAAGGAGCACACTCACAGTGGTAATTTCAGATGGAGGAAAACAGATAATTGTATAAGCATTACTGTTTGAAAAGCAATGAAATGCTTCTTTTACTTGCTATTAAAATGCTATTTGCTTTTTAAGCATATTCTCCAAGTAGGATGTGAAGAAACAGTAAGTTCTCATCTTCATTTAGGTTGTGTACTCTTTGAATTAAACATACAGATTCCCCTTTTGGACTGAAGCTGATAAAAGGCACCATTAGCATAATAATGACATAACAATGCCAGGGATCATGGTAATGCTCATCTCAAGGGGCCGGGGAATTTTCCTAGGTAGTGGCTCATGAATCCTTCCAGTATCATGGTGATTTTACTGGTGGGGAAATTGAGGTTTGAAGGTAAAGTGATCCAGGGACTAAAGGGCTTCCCGGGGACACTGAACACTGTAGAAGTCCACGCAGTGCCACAAAACCCGAGAGTGGCCTCAAGTTCCACGCAGCATGGGAACCGCTCCCATCCAACCCTCTGGATGGAAGCTCTACACAGAATCTCCCTCCTTCGAGAAACATTCTCTTGTTTGCCTACTCTTCCCCCCTTTCTTCCTGTCTTTCTATTGCAGAAGCTTCAGGGTATGGTGGTTAAGAACATCAACTCCAGAGCCAGGCTGACTGGGTAGGAAGGGCCATTTTGTCCCTTGCCAGCTGTGAGACTTCACACAACCCACTTAATCTCCATTTCCTCCTCTGTAAAGGAGGAGCTCCTCCTGGGATTGCGTGGAGGATTCAGTGTTCAACTCTGCAAGGCTCTTAGGACACTGTGCAGCCCAGGCCGAGCCTTGTTTGCTAAGTGAATAAAATCTCTCCTCACTTTCTGCTTTCCCTTTACATTTTATTCTCCAACAAAGGCAAACGGTGTGTGCTCTTATAAACGTACCACACAGAGAATTTACTTGCGTGCCTTTGTTCCTGATGTTTTTCCTTTCTGGATGGCTTTTCCTTCTTGGACAAGACCTCCTCCTTCTGTGGCTCCCACAGCTGACTGACCCCACTGTGCCCTGCAGGCGTTCCTCTGAGAGCATTACATACATTGCATGGCGATTCCCGAGAGGATGAAGCCAGGTCACAGCTGACACATGCTGGTTCCTGACTTCCATTATACCTCCGCCAGTTTCCTCCTCTCTTTCTGGCCAGTGCATCTAGGCTACCTTTTGGGATGCCTCTTCTCCACCTGTACCCTCAGGGCTCTGTTCTGGATCCCTTTCTCTTCTCCCTAAATGTACATCCACCCCTAGATGCTATCTTTCTTTCCCTTGAGAGCAAATCCTTAAACTGACCATTTCCAAACTTATTTCCAGATCTTTGTTTGGAGTTTTTGACCCATATAATCAAATGGTTCCCAGTCTCTTCACTCACATGTTCCAAAGGCACCAAAAACTCAACGTGCTCACAACCGCATGCAATACTTTTTTCCCTCATCAACTCTTCCCCCTAGAGATGTCACTCACCCTAGTATTTCTCTGAAGGGCCCCATGCTTAAAATTATTCCTCATTCCTCTTGTTTTCTCATTTCCATCAATACTCTGATCACCTCAGCTAATCCCAGCAAGGTCTTAGGAAAGCCAGCTAATTATATTAGTCAACAGGATCATGTAATAGGGGCCCTTCTCACTCCTCCTAGGAGTGTGTTCACATTAGTCCAAGTGAATCCCCAATATTGGAATTCCAGGTGTTGGGAGAGGCATTTTGGAGACATTTCTCTTAAATTATGTAATTCAGATGACTCCAGGAAGGCCCAGACTGGATGGCTTATTCCAGGAGTCCTTGGTTTATTATTAATCATAAGTTGGAAACCAGAATCTCATCCTTTTCTTTTGTCTCTCTGCTTCCAGAGCTCCTCCCTACCTCTATGGTCTTGGAAGGGACTCTGTTCTATTGCATTCCTTTCCAGACCAGATAGGGCTTGACTCTCAAATTTTCCCATCTCCCTTTAGCTTTTGCATGCAAGCCTGAAGTCTGAACACCTCTACTGAAGAAAGGCAAACCCAAGTGACTGTGAACTCAGAGGTGAAAGTATAGTGAGCAGTTACCTACAGCTCGCTGACCCTAAAATGCTTGCTGCCCAAACACAAGTGTGGATAACATTTCACACTCACTGGACTAGTGCATCTCTCTATCAAGAAGCACTATTCCGTCTTTACTGGATCTATTAGTAATAACAATACTTTGTTTTCATGCTTGCTCTTAAAAATGCATCTGAAGTGATTTAAAGAGTCACAAATAATAAAACAAGGGAGATAAATGTAGGGAAATAATGTTGAATAATAGGTAGGATCAGGGCACAAAATACTAAAAGGGCAAAGATGGGAGATAGAGCTGGAGTAAAAATTAGGTTTGGAGCTTTCCAGGGGCTGGAATAAAGGGACAAACATAGTAAGTTATGAGAATGGATTAATGTTGTTCACTTGATGAAAGCACACCTTTTCTGGTGTGTTTGTTTCTGACACCTGAGAGAGGTTTATTTTCCTAAAGGGTACTTGGTATGAGGTAGTGAACTATATCCAGAGCAATATATTTCAGTACGTCCAAAGATGAGTTTCATAAGGCTACTTCTTCAGACAGCCCTCAATACAATAGGTGGTTCAATGCCAAAGCAAAACTAGACAAAGACACAGTTCTGAGGGACCTGCATATTTTGGTACAACTACACAGCTAGCTGTGCATGGTACAGTGCAGAGGTTAAGAGCATGGGCTTTGGAGACAAACTGCCTGAATTTGGACCCCAACCTTGCCACTTTCTGGCTGTGTAAATGAACAAATTACTTTATTCCTCCGGCTCAGTGTAGTCATCTATAAAGTAGGAGTAATAATATTATCCCCCCCTAGGTTTATTCTTAGGATTAAATTAGTTTATATGCGTGAAGCGTTTAGCATCCTGCCACAAAGGTTAAGCTATTATTTATCAAAGGGAAAAAGTGTAGAACACCTAGAAGAAAGACTTCACACAATTTAAGCCACACACAATAAATACCATTTCTTGTTGCTCTTGATCCCAGTTAGGAGGGGCGAGTTTGAAATGACACTTTTGGACAAGAACCTAGCCTGCAGAAATTCTGTACGGCTGATTAGAGGAGGAGCCATATGCTCATCATCAACCAGGTGGAAGGCTGGGTTGACATCTGTAATGAAGATCAGGCGCCAGGTGAACACATGGTGAACGGAAGACCATACCTCTACTGCAGCGCTACCTGGGGTGGAATCAAATGTTTCTCAGGAAAGGGCTCTGGATCCACAGAGATCCACACAAATCTTAAAGGGCCCTAATTCTGTGCAACAGAGAGAACTTGGCTGAAATAATTTAATTTTAGTTTGGAGAGTTTTCAAAACGAGTATGAATATTAGCCATCCTGACCATGTATCTTGTTAAGAAACTAGAAATCATTTTAAGTGCTTGCAAATTTTTAACGGATCCGCCAAGATGATATGGCTCCAGACAACTGAGTTTTAGCTTTGCCCGGAACACGTAAGTCAATGAAGTGCTGGAAAATCATGGTTTTAGCATTCGAGTAGTTAACAAAAGTTCATTCTTTTAAAAACCCTCAGTATCAGTTATTTATTGAGGCCAATCCTCATTTAGGAGGGAAAAATACCTTACTACAAACACAATGATAATGGTAGCTCCTTTCTTCTCCATTTTAAACAACAGAAATTTACCTGATGCTTATATTACTTTCCTGAGCAGTTAACTATCAATTACCATGCATTATAAAAGAAAGGATCAAATACGGCAAATGATTAAGTTCTTTTGTTTCATTTGATTAGTATGCTAAACTAAGGACAACTTAAAGTCTTGCCCTTATAAATTCTTTGTAGAATAGCATGATCATCTGCTTACAACTTAAAAAGCTCCTGTATACTTTATGTATATGTACATCCATGTCACCAAATTCCTCGTAAAACTGTTACATTGAAAGCTACTACATAGGAAAACTTTCTGGGTACTAAGTCAAGAAAAAAGAAAAATTAACATGCTTGGTTTCCAGCACACTCTACAGATCTAAATCTAGCAACTTAATCTAGCCGCATAAAAATATGTGTGTATGTACAGTGGAATATTACTCAGCCATAAAAAGAAACAAATTGAGTTATTTGTAATGAGGTGGATGGACCTAGAGTCTGTCATACAGAGTGAAGTAAGTCAGAAAGAGAAAAACAAATACCATATGCTAACACATATATATGGAATCTAAGAAAAAAAAAAAAGGTCATGAAGAACCTAGGGGCAGGACAGGAATAAAGACACAGACGTAGAGAATGGACTTGAGGACACAGGGAGGGGGAAGGGTAAGCTGGGACGAAGTGAAAGAGTGGCATGGACATTTATACACTACCAAATGTAAAATAGATAGCTAGTGGGAAGGAGCTGCATCACACAGGGAGATCAGCTCAGTGCTTTGTGATCACCTAGAGGGATGGGATAGGGAGGGTGGGAGGGAGACGCAAGAGGGAGGGGATATGGGGATATATGTATATGTACAGCTGATTCACTTTGTTGTACAGCAGCAACTAACACAACATTGTAAAGCAATTATACTCCAATAAAGATGTTAAAATGTGTGTGTGTGTGTGTGTGTGTGTGACTTAGTTTGCTAAAGCACATATGAATAGTTAAACTTGACCAATAATTTTTAGTTCACTTTTCAACATCCTTTCATCTTAAATATCTTCCTAAAACTTCTAAGGCCATGCTTTCTTGATAAAGAATTTGGGACTACATTAAAATGAAGTGACAGGGCTTCCCTGGTGGCGCAGTGGTTGGGAGTCCGCCTGCCGATGCAGGGGATGCGGGTTCGTGCCCCGGTCCGGGAAGATCCCACATGCTGCGGAGCGGCTGGGCCCGTGAGCCACGGCCGCTGAGCCTGCGCGTCCGAAGCCTGTGCTCCGCAGCGGGGGTGGGGGGGAGCCACAGCAGTGAGAGGCCCGCGTACCGCAGAATAGAAAAAAAAGAAATTAAAAAAAAAAAAAAAAAATGAAGTGACAACTTTTTACTCCATCACTACCCCCAAAACCCCAAATTTATATATTCACTCACTTTCTCCTTCACTCGCTTTGATTCTGTTATCTTCATCTTTTGGTGAGGGGTATTATTTGTATTTAACCATAAACTCTACGTTGGTTTTGAAAACAGAGATGTTAAATAAATTTTCATAGTTCTAAATCTTATAAAACAATTGAAATGATTGGATATGCACAATATTATTTAACTAAGTCTTTAAATGTTTCATTCTTCTCAAATCTAAAATTAAATAAGGTTCACATAGCAAAGTAAACCTAGTTGAAAAAGATATCATCTAACTGCTTATTTGATATTATTTATAGTGACTAGTTCATTTCCAGTAAGTGTTTTTGTGTGATAGTGTCACAGATTTAGAAACCAGATCTTTTTAAGGAGTCTCTTGTCATAGAATTAAAGCCGTTGCTCTCATATACTGCACACAGTCTCACTGTGTAAGGCTATTCTTAGGTCAAATACATAAATTAAACAGTGAAATCAACTGTGAAGTATATCATCCCTATGTTACCTCTTCATTTGTGGCTTTGCATTGTATTAAGAGGTTTGTTCTTATGGTAGTCCAAATTAGGGAAGAAATTCATATGTTGAATTCTTTTCAAAGGAGAATATGCTGTGGGGCACTCTGCATTGTTCGATATCGGTATGAACTCAAGTGGAGTTAACACGAGCTGGCACACCCTGTACTTTCTGTCACCTCTCATTTACATCACCACCAACACTGTCTTAATAGCCTCTTCTCCACATACCAAACCACATCAAGGGAGGCCTTAAACACTGTGAAAGCATTTATTTATTTATTCTTGTGTGTGAAAGCATTTAGAGAGGAATTCACTGGGACCAATGCACTTGCGTACCCTAGCTTGGCTATTATTTCTTTAAACAAGTTGACCCATATATAACTTGCACTTAATCATGCCTTCAATTTCTTTCAACTATTTATTTATTCAACAAATATACAGAATGCTGATGAGGTGCTAGATACAGTTTTAGGTGCTGGGATATAGCCACAGAAAAAGAAAAGTTCTGACTCTTATCGATATTACATTCCAATGGAGGAGACAGACAGTAAGTAAATACAAAGCATATATAATGTTAGGTAATGATAAATGCTATGGAGAAAAATAAAGCTAATGAAGCAGATAAGGAGGGCAGAAAGTGCCAGTGGCAGTGTGGTTCAGAGGGAGAACTTGTCATTTTATTAAATGGGTGATAAAGTGACATTTAAGCAGAGAGGTGAAGGGACTGAGACATGTGAATATGCAGGGGAACGAAATTTCAGGTGGAGAAAACAGTAAGTGCAAAGGCCCTGAGGTAGGAGCATGCTTGTCATGTTGGAAGAACAGCCAGGAGCTCTGGTGGGCAAGTATGGGGAGTAGTCATTGGAGAGAAGGTCAGTAATATAATGGATCATGCAGGTCATACTAAGTAGTTGAGGTCGTGAAGGACAGGCAAAGCCCCTGGACCATTTGAAGCAGAGCAGCGACTTGATCTGATTTACATTTAATAGCATCATTCAGGGTGAGCAGGGGAGGACACTTTATAGGGAACTAGAGAAGATAAGACAAGAGGCTATTGCAATGACCAGGTGAAAAAAAGATGATGGCTTGGACTAAGGTAGTAGTGGTAGCGGCGATGGCAATTATGAGATTCTAGGTATATATTTTGAAGGTGAATTCAAATGAGTTTGATACATATAAGATGACTATGTCCTGGTTTCCACTAGACACTCTGGTTATAATTATTTACAGTGCCCTCTTTCATTCTCAAAAATATCTCAGTTTGGATTAAGTTATATGGTCCCCTGTTTATAAAACACTTTATGTTTTCCAAGCATTTCCTCAAACATTATCTTAAAAAACCCTGATAAAAACGATACCACAATTCTCCCTTGACAGACATGGAATCTGAAGCTGAGAAAGTTTTAGTGACTTGTCCAAGGCCACAGATAGTAATGGCAAATCCAGAATTGGCCTGGCTAGCAGGCAATGCTCTTTCTCCCGCTCTTTGGATTTTTTTCAAGTTGCATCTACAAGGCACAAGCACAACATTCATCCTCCCAGTCAGTCACTCATTTATTCATCACACAACTATTTGTATGTACCAGACACTGTTCTAAGCAGTTAGGACACATCAATCAACCAAAGACCCTTCTACAGATTGTATTCTAGCCAGGGATACTAAACAACAAATATAAGAAACAAGTAAAGTACTTAGTATGTTAGAATATGATGCATGCAATGGAAAAACGTAGTAGAGAATAGAGAGGATTTGTTCAAAGGGCCTCCAGTCTCAACCTGGAAGTGGTCACGGTAGGTCTAAGAAGATGAGTGAATGAAGCAGAAAAGTGTTCCAGGCAGAGGGAACAGCTGGAGCTAGGGAAGGCTATAGACAAAGGCAAATCTAGTGTGACCAAAAAATAGCAAGAAAGCCCATATGACTGGGGCAGCGTGAGCTACAGGAGTTGTAGGAGGCCTCAGAGTAACAATGGGGCTGGGTCATGTAACACTTTGTAGCCACTGGGAGAATGTGGGATTCTTCTCTGAGTATAATCAGAACACACTACAGGGTATTGAGCCAAGGAAAAGCATGATATGACTGGTGTTTTAAAAGAATGACTCTGGCCGCTTTTTGAGAATGGACTGTAAGGGGGCAAGAGTAGAAGCAGGGATACTCATTAAGAATCTACTGAAGAAGCACAATGAAAAATGAAGATGGCCTGGACCAGCGTGGTAACAGTGGAGAGGGTGAGAAGTGGTGAGAGTCTGGACATATTTTGGAGATAGAAGAATTAACATTATTTCCTAATGGATTATGTGAGGGAAACAGAGTTGTCAAGGGACTTTCCACAGACAGAGAGTTTGTTTTTAGATAGGGAAGGCTATAGGTAGAGCAGGTCTGTGGGGGATGATCAGGAGTTTTGTTTTGTACATGCTGGGTTTGAGATGTCTGTTAGGCACCAAATGGCTATTGGGTACATGAGCATCAGGAAACAGGCTTGGGTTCAGGATAGATGTCTGGGCTGGAGATATGCATATGGGAGCTGTCAGCACATGGTGTGTATTTAAATCGAGGGCTGTATTAAATCACTGAAAAAAAAATGAAGTATATGGAAAAGATGACCAAGAACTGAGCCCAGGCACTCTGACTGTGAGAAGGTGGGAAGAAGAGCAGAAGCCTGTAAAGGAGATTGAAAAGGAGCCAGCAGCAGCACTGGAATAAAACCAAGAAAGAGAATCAATAAGCAAGTGAAGAAAACACTTCAGAAAGGAGCCACTGACCAATTGCAAAATACTGCTAATAGGTGGAGAAAGATGAGGACTGAGAATTAACCGTTGGGTTTGGCAGCAAGGGGGTCATCGGAGACTGGATAAGGGTTGTTTGGTGGAAAGATGGTGCTCGAGATTCTGTATGACTCAGAAGCTTTCAGGTAATCCATTGCTGCTGGCAGGGACCACACTATGAGTAGCAATAATCTAGTGAAGAAGCAGAGGGATTGGCTTTAGAACAAGTGGCGGGGAAGGGAGAGCATGTGGTTGTAGATGCTATAAGGTAGATGATGAACCCAAGGAAGTTCCTTCTGAATGTTTCTATTTTCTCAATGAAACAAAATGAGGTCACGAGTTGAAAGTGAAGATGGGGGAAGGTACTGGGTCTTTGAGGAGAGAGGAGAAGGTACGACAGTCATCTAGGTGAGTGGGGGCAGTGTGGGCTGGGGATGATGGCCGGGCAGCATCAGGACCAAGTTCAGGTGCGTGGCCACGAATTTAAAGGGAGAATAGTCAGTGTGCTTGTGTGTTTTTCTTCAACCATGTTTTGCTACACAGGTACAGGTGCAGAGTAGGCAGAATTAGATTTAACCATGATTCTAGTTTTACTAGGTGAGGCCAGCCACATGAGAAAGGGCCAGGGAGTTGAGGATCTTCCTGAGAGAGTGATTATAATAATTAACCATGGAATTCAAGCTAGGTAAGGAAGGCAGGCCTCGGTGATGGTGTAGGATGGAGTGCCTGAGGCTGGATGGAGGAAACTCACTGGGGAAGAGGAATTCAGGGAACTCAGAGGCCATGGAGGTGGATCCCACCCAGCAGTGGCTGTAAAATTTCACCTGTATCAGGATACTGTGGAGGGGTTACTAGAACTCAAATGGATGGGTCCCACTCCCAGAAATTTTAATTAGGTTAGTCTGGGGTGGGGCCTGAGAATTAGGTGGTGTTGATGTCACTGGCTGGAGAACTACATTTGGGAACCATTGTCCTTCAGGTACATCAAAATCAAGAGTTAAGAGAAGGATAACAAGCGAGAGAGTGACACTGAATCTGGAGCTAAAACAATTGCCAAAAGAAGAGGAGGGGGACTGACCCAGTTGGGGTGAACAGTCTCAGTGAGCTGTAGTGGAGAGCATAGTCTGATTCTACTGCAACGTGAACCTCTGTTTTATTCTTCTCATTCTGCTCTTTATCAGTGCCTCAAAGTGAGGCATCTGGAGTCAGGCTGGTCTTTTATCAGCTCTGTGACCTTGGACCAGTTGTTCACCTCTTTGTTTCTCTGTTTCCTCATCTGTAGCGTAAGGCTATAAATAAATGTACCTGCTGAGGGTGTTGAGAAGATAAATGAGTTAATAAATGCTCAAGTACTCAGGCAGTATTGATACATGGTATTCAACAGACTCAACACAGTTCTACCTGTTATTTATTAATTTCCTCATGTTCTTTGTTTAAATGAGCTCTCCCGAAATCTTCTATCTTGCTCTGAAACTGATCTTTTGCCTATGATTTGATGTGGAATTCTATACTTTTAAAAATATTATCTGGAATTTTATAACAAATGGAACTTTAGGTGATTTAGACATTCATTCCTTTGAACTAGGAATGTCGTAAAGGACTCTGACGTAACATGAAAGCCCTGTCATTACACACACCTGAACTATAATTATAATCATAATTGTTTTATTTCTGCAAAGGTCTCTCATCCAGCGTAGAAATGGATTTGACCACAGCTCTTTCATGATCTTTTTGTCTTGGGTCTCATGAGTGACCACAAAGAAAATCATAAACGAAACTATAGAGAAATATATAGAAACATTTCAACTGCATCTTTAATGTCATTATATAATCTCACTGAACAATGTAACAAATTGTAACTAGTCTGTATATTGGGTTTAAATTATTAACATATCATGTTTCCTGCATTATGACTCATGCAATGTAATTAGAAGAAGTATTAGGTAGGTGCTTAGCAAAGAGCTTGGGATCCACGTGGCCTGTATATTTTTCCCCAGTGGATGACCTTCCAAACAAAATCAGAGAAAGAGAGAGCAATTTAACAAATGATTTTTTTCCATCTGCAAAGGGAGTTCCCCAGAGTTACTCAGCTGAATATTTTTCAAACTTTATACCATATAAAGCATTAGCCTTTCTAGGTCACTGTATTGCATCTGAGCCTAAAATTAAAACCATAAATACTTAAAGCTTTAACTTCCACACTCCTTAAAAGCTGGTAAGAACAGGCATTTCCCTTTGCCACTTTGCTGTGCTTTATCGTCTGAGAAACAGCACTTTGAAAAATGTGGCTTAAAGGCAGCCACACAGAGAATAAGGGAAGAGAAAAACCAATTTACATGTTTCCACTTTTGTTTCCCTTCTATTTATTCACTCTTGCTTAGGATCAGGACTCACAGGATTCTCTACCGAATTTAAAGAGGGAGGAACTGGCCATCCCTGGCTCATAGTCAAATCAATATTAAAATATAGAAGGTGGTTGTAAGTCTAATATCCCCCATGGCACCTGTTCCATTACTGGTCCACAACAAATAACTAATAAATATTGATTCTCTGACTGCGAGGCTAACGTATAGACTTCATTATCTGGTCTGCTGAGTGAGCCATAATATCAATTGTTTTAGAACAAACTTTCCCTGACTTCCAGCTTGTCTGTCTATCGGCAACTAGCATCATTGTCTCCTTCTATGCTCTCCCTTGTAAGGCAGGAGCTATAGGCACAGGAGCTACATTTTCCAGAATCTTTACTAGTAGAATTGCTGATTGAAAGTCCACAAATCAGATGCTTTCAAGATGTCTGGAAGGTAGAGGAAAAGCAGAAGATATACTTGTATTCTTCCAGTAGATGCAAAAGTCACGTGTGTGTTGGCAGAGGTGAGATTTGCAGTGTGGAGGCACCGCAGATGCTGCTGGTGCATCTGTAGGTTGGCTACTCGTGGCTTCCTGAAAGCTTGAAGAGCCCTTCCCTGTTCTTTGTCCTTTGGCCCTTTTGATGGTTTGGAAGCTCCTGAATCCCTTTCTATATTAAATCTCTTGTGGCTTGAAGTACCCATTTTCTTGACAGAACTTGTCTGGTATATCCATATGGGGGAAAAGGCATGCATTTGGAGACAGAGGTTCACCACAGGAATCCATGCTGCACAGTCTACTAGGGGGCATAGCCATAAAGCAGTAAAAGTGATACCACGTAGAAACATACTAAATGCCCTGGAGCTGAACTGAGTGGGAGATCATTAAAACACAACACGTTGTTTGACCTTGAGTAAGTTACTAGACCTCAGTTTTCTCATCTGTAATATGGAATTAATGACAGTAGAGACCTCCTAGGGTTATGTGGCTTAATGAATTAATATTTGTGAAATTCGTAGAATAAGGAATGGCACATCGTTAGTACTATATGATTTTTGCTTTAAAAAAGTTAATTAAAAAATACACATATGAATATTCCCTTAAAAGCATTCTGCTTGGTAAGTTAGCTAATTTCAAAGCTCAAAACATTCCTGGAATGTGGACATTTTGGAAATTGTGTTGACATCTTGTCTAGCAGCCACACTAGAAAACTGCAGTTTCTGACCCAGTTCTATTCTGCTTCCCATTGTAGGAAGCTCCCAAGCCCCAGGATGTCTCTCTCCCTAACAGTCCAGCTCAGCTTTGGATGAAAAATTGTGTTATGCAACTTGGCCACTCACCTGGCTCATGTGTTTTAGTTCTGAATGATTTAGAACTGTTTATACAAAACCAAACACACTCTCAAAGGATAAAGCATTGCTACCCTCAAAAAGGTTCAAAACAGCATTGCAGAGAATTTGAAAAGATTCCAACTGGGCAGCTGCAAATGTACCCTGGACAATGACATAGCCACTGGCATAAGCTTATAGCCTCCCAGAATAACTTGAAAACGACAGAACTCTTTGGTTGATAAATTTCAAGAAAAATATATTTCTACCTTATAATAACCCATGA
The DNA here is from genome assembly GCF_003676395.1 of Aethalodelphis obliquidens. Taxonomy (NCBI): domain Eukaryota; kingdom Metazoa; phylum Chordata; class Mammalia; order Artiodactyla; family Delphinidae; genus Aethalodelphis; species Aethalodelphis obliquidens. The sequence continues at coordinate 18,145,410 of NW_020837975.1, forward strand.
GTATGCAATGGTTGTCCTTCATAAATTTTCAGGGATTGCAGTGAGAGTAGAAAATAGCAAAACACAGCACAATTAAAAAAAACTCAAAACAATAACACGAAATGGATTCAAGGACAGAAAATGTAAGCTGCAGGGTCATGATGGTCTTTCTCTGTTGCTTCTGTCACAGTTGGTGAGGTTGCCAAGGTGGCCCTAACCGCTAAGCACAGACTTATACCTGCAAGTTCCAGTTGGGGAGAATGTGGTTTCAAAAAGCAGGCTTCCTTATTTCCTAGCAAACCAGTGTTTACCCTTCTGTGCTTTTCCTTGCAAACACTGCTCAGTTTTGCAAAGTGAGACACGCGTTTTGCTACTTCATAGATGCCACCCAGGGGAGAAAGAGGAAAAAAATAATCTCTGTCGTGTTTTTTCTCTCAGGTGTAAAAAAATTACCTCTGGCTCCTTCCTGTCTCAGTAAATCAGGTGAGAAATGGAGCAAGAATATGTCAGATAACCTGAAAAATATTTTTTCCGTTGTTTATGTTAACATAAAATGAAAGCATTTTCTAGAAGCCCTCAAGTTTGTGACAGCAGTTTGCAACTTGGTTGTGGATTAACTTTTTTACGCAGAGTTTTACGACAGAAATGATTTGGTTAATTAGTCCTATTTTGATCTAGCTGAACGCAGATATCAGTAGTTTATTAAGATGAGTCTTTAGGGCATGCCTAATTTCCTAATACTATCGACTTGGGGCAAATCCTCAATTTCAGACTGAGGATTGCAAGGGTCTCATGTTTTTTGTAAATTTAAAATACTTAACAAATGCAAATCCGAGATTTACATATTTAAACATGTACAATGTTGTGCATGCTCATGTAAAGTCTGTAAAGAAAGGAAAGGCCTGTAGATATTTTTATTCTTTGATGATTGTGCACAAAATTTATTTTTGTGATTTTCTGGAGTTTTCCAAAGCTTTTCCTCATTCATTCATTCATTCAACTAACATTTAATAAATGCCTACTATGGCTTGGCGCTGTGTGCTAGGCCCTGAGGATTTGCAGTTCTAATCTTGAGGAACTCAAAATCTGGGGCAGAACTCAAAATCTGTATTAATTATCCAGTAGTTATCAATTACAGTGCTTATATTTAAGTAAATTTCTCAAGCTTATATACCTGGAAAATGACACTTTATCAGGGGTAGGCTTATCAGTTTATCAGCCTTCAGGCCAAATCCAGGTTGCTGCTTGCTTTTGTAAATAAAATTTTATTGGAACACAGCCAAAGTCATTCATTTATGTATTGTCTGTGGTTACTTTCAGCTACAAAGACAGAGCTAAGTAGGGTACTTGCTAAAGAGAGGAGTTGCAAGACCCAAAATATTTACAATCTGACCCTTCAGGGAAGTTTGCCTCCCTCTGGCTTAGATTATTATAATTACAAATCAGGTATTGGAAAACAGTTCCATCTGGCTACAAAGCCCCTTCTATTTTATCTTGTCAAACTTTCAGAATCATAAAAATCATAAAGAGTTCTCTAGTGTGTTTTTTTTTCTTATTAGTAGTAAGTATTTTCTATACTTTTAAAAAAGTTTTTGATGTTGGACTACAAATCTCCTCCCCCAGAAATGATCAATCTTCAGAAACAAATTCTACTTTTGCACGTAGTTTAGAAAGGGAATAGCAGAGCTGGGTAGCAACAAATAGAATGAGAGAGCAGGACTAGATTATCTCAAAAGAACCTTCCTATTCCAACATCCCATAGCTCTCTGTTTTTGTAACAATAACTGCAAGGGCTAAAATGAAAAGATAGGGCTGCAACTGGAGCAAACACACAGCACAGTGGTTTATGGAAATCAATTAAGGATGAGACCAACCTGACTATACCTGCACCATTAAAAATCCAAGTCTCTCAAATTTCATTTTGCAAAAATAAGGATGAATCCTAATCAATAACACATTATTCAAAGAACTTTCAAAAAGCAGCAATGAAAATAACATGACAGAATTCCCAATCCATCTCTGACATACATTAATTCTAGCAGGTGAATACAATGTGAAAAAAATGCCCTTGAAGAATAAAAGACAAAAAAATTAACAGCAGACTTGATGGCAATAATTATTTCTCCAAAATTGCCTAGTCTTAATGACCCATTAAGACATATGGTAAAAGCTTTAATGTGGGCTTTTGACCTAAGAATGGGCTAGATACATCTGTATTATACTCTGAAAACTATAAAACATTGACGAAGGAAATTGAAGATGATACAAAGAAATGGAAATATACCCCATGTTCTTGGATTGGAAGCATTAATATTATTAAAATGGCTACACTACCCAAAGCAACCTACAGATTTAACTGCAATCCCTATCAGGACATTTTTCACAGAACTAGAACCAATAAACCTAAAATTTATATGGAGCCATAAAAGACCTGAATTGCCAAAGCAGTCCTGAGAAAAAAGAACAAAGCTGGAAGAATAATCTTCCCAGACTTCAAACCATACTACAAAGTTACAGTAATCAAAATAGGGTGGTACTGGCACAAAAACAGACAAGTAGATCAATGGAACAGAATAGTGAGCCTGGAAATAAACCCATGCACCTATGGTCAATTAATCTACAGCAAAGGAGGCAAAAATATAGAACGGAGAAAGGACAGTCTCTTCAACAAGTGGTGCTGGGAAAACTGGACAGCTACATGTAAAATAATGAGATTAGAAACTCCCTCACATCATATACAAAAATAAACTCAAAAAGGTTTAAAGACCTAAATGTGAGATATGAGACCATAAAACTCCTTGAAGAGAACATAGGCGGAACACTTTTTTGACATAAACTGTAGCAATAGTTTCTTAGATCAGTCTCCTAATCTAAGGCAAAAGAAGTAAAAGCAAAAATTAATAAATGGGACCTAATTAAATTTAAAAGCTTTTGCACAGCAGAGGAAACCATCAACAAAATGAAAAGACAACCTACAGAATGGGAGAAAATATTTGCAAATGATGAGACCAACAAGGGGTTAATATCCAAAATATAGAAGCAGTTCATATAACTCAATATCAAAAACAAAAACAAAATACAAACAATTCAATGAAAAAAGGGCAGAAGACTTAACTAAACATTTTTCCAAAGAAGACATACAGATAGCTAACAGGCACATGTAAAGATGCTCAACATTGCTAATTATTAGAGAAATGAAAATCAAAACCACAACAAGGTATCACCTCACACCTGTCAGAATGACCATCATCAAAAAGTCTACAAATAACAAATGTTGGAGAGAACATGGAGAAAAGGGAACCTGAGTACACTGTTGGTGGGAATGTAAGCTGGTACAGCCACTGGGAAACAGTATGGAGGTTCCTTAAGAAAACTAAAAATAGAACCACCATATGACCTAGCAATCCCACTCCCAGGTATATATCTAGAAAAAATGAAAACACTAATTTTAAACAGACATGCACCCCAATGTTCACAGCATCACTATTTACAACATTCCAAGATATGGAAGCAACCTGAGTGCCATCAACAGATGACTGAATTAAGAAGATGTGATTTTTTATATATATATATATATATATATTCACATATATACGCAATGGAATTTTACTCAGCTATAAAAAAGAATGAAATACTGCCATCTGCAGCAATGTGGAAGAACCTAGAAAATATTATGCTCAGTGAAATGTCAGACAGAGAAAGATAATATGTGATATCACTTATATGTGGAATCTAAAAATATATATATAAAGGGATGTATATGCAAAACAGAAAGACTCACAGATATAGAAAACAAACTTGTGGTTACCAGTGAGGAGAGGGAAGGGTGAAGGGACAAATTAGGGGTATGGGATTAACAGACACAAACTACTAGGCATAAAATAGATAAGCAACAAGGATAGACGGTATAGCATAGGGAATTATAGCCACTATCTTATAATAACCTAGAATGGAATATAATCTGCAAAAATACTGAATCACAATGCTGTACACCTGAAACTAACACAATATTTTAAATCAACTATACTTCAATTAAAAAAGACCCTTCTGGAAGACTTTCATTTAATAACAAGTATAGTGCTAAGAGCAGAGAAGAAGGAGGGGAAGCAAAGGATAGTAGCCCTCATGTTCTTCTCAGGCTGCTGTAAAGACCTGTATGCTTACTAATGAAACCTGGGAGCATGTCTCTTGTCCATTCATTCATTCAACAAACATGTATTGAAGACCTGCTCTTTGCCAAACGAGCTACGTGCTGGAAATACAATGGAAAATAAGCCAAACTTGCTCCTCCCTTTGTGGTGCCTGTGCTTTAGTGGGTGAAGAGAGGCACTGAGCAATTATAACAAGATACAGTGTGCTGGGGGGGTAGGGAAATGTAGACTCCTACAAGGACATGACAGGAAAATCTGACTTGGTCTAAGTTATGGGGTCAGAGTCCTCCCTGATACGTCACCTCAGACATGAAGGAAGATAAGTGGGAATCCACGGCCTCGTTTTTGCTCCTTCTCTTCCCTTCCCTGTATAGTCCCTCTTTCCATCCTTTCTTGTTTCCATCTGCTCAAAGTCTGAAAAAGGAAATTGACCCAGGAGCCATTTGAAAATGTGGATGAGTGAGTCATGTATTCAGCAGAAATCATCAGGACAGGTAGATGCTAAGTGGGTGATAAAAACAAAATGACAAATATAAAGGTGACAGAATCTATACACTTCTGCGAGGCAACGATACAAAATGGTCAATAGAAAAGCAGACTGTCTTCCATGGAAATGGAGCAACAATGTTTCATTATAACCATTAGGTACAAGACTGCCTTGCTGGATTATGGTAAACTGTTTTAAAATCTTTCAGTAAAATGAGTGTTCTAAGAATTCTCTTTTTAGGGTGAAGGTTTATACTTCCCAATTTGAGAAGTATAATTTTCTTTAAAAAGGTTTTTGGCATGAATACCATACTTGTCCATTTTAAAGAAAACAAAACAAAATCTAACACCTGTATACACCCCACCCAGCCTAAGAAATACAACATTACAAAGACTCTTCCCTAAAGTTTTCTCCTTCTCTCTCCTCCGTGAGGTAGCCTTTCTCTTAACTTTTATATTAATCATTTTGTACTTTAAAATGTAACCTCATATGGTAAGTATGCCTAAACAATATTTTGTTTAGTTTTGCCTATTTTTAAAATAAATGTGATCATTCTATATATTTTTTTTCTAAGATTAGCTTTCCTTTCTTTCTTTTTCTTCTTTTTTTTTGCATAACATACTTTTGAGATTAATCCAGGTTGAATCATGGAGCTGAAGTTCATTTACTTTCATTTATTTTACTGCCTGTATATGGATCAATTTGGAAAAACAGACATCTTCTATATGATATTGTGTTTTCCTACCCATGAGAATTACATGTTTCTTCAGTTAATTAGGTCCCCTTTACTATCTTTAAACATAAATCTTTATAGTTTTCTTCATAACAGTCTTAAACATCTTTTGTTAGGATATTCCTAACTTACATTTTAGTTGCTATTCTAAATATTACTACATTAGCTTCATTGTACACGTTTTCTTAAGTAGTATTCTGCTATTCAATTATTATATGCACTTTTAAATTTACTTATGAATTTTCCTTGATACACAGTTTGAAGTATGCCTTCAATTTACAAACAGATCAGATTTTGGATATTTTTTCCTTATTGATTTCTAAATCAACAGCCTTGATGTCAGAGAATATAGTAAATATGATACTGATTCTTTGCAATTTGTTGAATCTTGCTATACTGTCCAGATGACGGTCAATTAATTTCTATTAATGTTTCAGTTGTACTTAAAAATATGTGCATCCTCCCATTCTTGGTGCATTACGGCTATTAGACTAAATTTGTTCTTTGTGTTGTTCAAATATTTTCTATTATTACCAATAATAGCCTTGGTAATAATTATTATTACCAATAATCTAGCTTTCTGCTAGATTTTTTAATAACTAAGTATTTTCAAATCTTCACTATAATAGTACATTTTTAATTTATTTCTACATTTCTGCTAAGTTTTGCTTTATATATTTTGAAGCTATGCTATTAGGAATATACAAAGTTAGAATTCTCATCTTCCTGACAGCTAGAGACTTTTTGTTAATGTATGGTGACCTCCATCTTTAGTAAAGCCTTTTTTGCCTTTATGTCTTTTCCCCTTGATATTAATATAGTTTACCTGATTTTGTTTGGTTATCACTGGCCAAGGTGTACTTTCTGATTATTTCACATTCATCTTTTCTCTACATTAGGATGTATTTTTTAAAACATGCAATCTGAAAAATTTAAACTGGACAGTTTAGTTAATTTGCCTTGATTATGATTCCTAATATATTTGGTTTATTTCTATCCTCTTATTCATATTAATTTTTATGTTTCCTTTTTATTAGTCTTTCTTGCCTTGCTTTGTATTGAGCTTTCCCTAAATAATTTATTTTCCCTCTTAATTTTGAAATCGTGCACAATTTCTATTCTATTTCTTTATTTTTAATGAGTACTCTAGAGATGTTCAATTGTGTATTTAACTAAAAAAAAATCTGAGGTTTATTAATAACTTTACTTTTTCACCAAGCCATGCAAGAACATTTTATATCGATAACACTACTCCTCACATATATGGTAATTTTGCCCAGTCATTTAGTCATTTGATACCTTGACCCACCCTCCCTTTGTCCTCCCCTCAAAGAAAAAAAAGAACAATTTTCTTTAAAAGTGTTACTGCTATATAACATATTTGTTATTAGATATTGTTATTGGTATATATAATATTTACCAAGAAGTTTATATTTTCTTTTTTCACATTTCTCCTTGTAGCTCAAATCTTCTGTTTGGGATCATTTTTTTTCTTCTTGAATTGCATTCATTAGCTGTTCCTTTAGTGTTAATTGATTTTTAACTAAACTTAGTTTCTTTCTTGTCGGAAAATGTCATTATTTTACCCTTATTCGTAAGATATTCTTTGCTAGACACAGAATTCCATGTTGATAGTTATTTTTTCTCAGTGCATTAAAGATAATTGTGTTCTACTTTTCATAGTTGTCAAAATGTCAGTTTAAATTTTGCTCCATTATGTCTTCCTTTTCTCTCCAGTTAATTTTTTTGCTTTTTAAAATCATCTTCTTGTCCTTAGCATTTTGTAATTACAATATAATGTGGCTGGGTATGGATAGGTTTTTGTTTAGATTGCTTAAGTTCTTCTGGACTTTCTGACTCTGAGAAATAGAGTCTTTAATAAAATCTGGAATATTCTTACTCATTATTTCTTTGGATATGACTTTTCTGCTACTCTTTCTGTTCTTTCTTTCTGGAACTATGATCTAATGTTTGTTAAACCTTCTCATTCTATCCTTTATGTTCCTTAGCTTTCTTTCACAATTTTAACCTCTATGTCCAGTTTTCTATCATTTCTTCAGCTCTTATTTTCCAGTTTACCTTCTCTTTAAGCCTCACCCACTAAGTTTTTAATTTAATTATTATATTTATTTTTTTAATTTCTAGAACTCTAATTGGTTCTCTTTGAAATCTGCTTCATCGATTTTGAAAATCTTGAAACCCCATTATCATTCTTCTGATTCCCTCTTTTATTTTTTTTAAACGGATGTAACACTCCTAGTTTGTTTATTATGTTGTCAATTTTCAAAGGCGTGAAGTCTCTAAGCTCTGGTTCTGCAGTCTGTTTTTTCTGTGACTCTTGCCCGTTGTTGTTTGTGAGCATGTGCCCCGCTTGAAACTTGATTTTCTGGAATTATCTGAAGATGGCACTTAAAGTATATGTTCCAAAAGAGCATCTATGTTTGCTTCTGCGTGTAGAATTATAGATGGGAATTCTCAATGTTTTTTTAATTTTCATTTCACACAGCGCCAAGGGCTAAGGAGACATGCATTGACCACTGTTTCCCTCTGCAGAATCAATTTTTCCAAGTTCAACCAAAAAAGGTGCCGCCCTCTAAGGGTTCTGCGTCAGCTGTGAGATCCCAATCCTGCCCCTACTCTCCTCAGGGGACAGGCTTTTCCTCCTGTCTCCCTCAGGCGTGACCCACGGACACCCAAGCCTTAGGCTGTGGGGTCAGCAGTTCCCCTCAGGGCAAACGCTGACTTCAAGACACTCTGGATTTGTGCTTCCTTGTCATTTGTAACCTCTGATCTTTTCCTTCCTTCACTGCCAGATCAGCATTGCTATAAAAAAAAAAGTATTTTCACAAAATGTTTTATCTAGTATTTTTAGGTGTTGGTGCTGGTTGAAGTTTTCCTGGACATCTATACTGCCATATTTCTGCAAATAAGAAATGGATTCGTACAATTTTCTTTCTTATTTACCACAGGGCAATATCGGAAAGAAATTACTATGATGTTACCAGTGGTTATTCCTCGACGGTTGGACTTTTTCTTTTTTCTTACCCATGTTACTTATCTACATGTCTTGACCATACATTACTTTGATAATATTAAAAAAAAAAGGTTATTTTGAATGATAGCAGTGTATAGAATAAACTCCAATCTAACTACTATAGATGGCATCACTGGCAATTAAAGAGAGAAAAAGTAAATGTGCTTAGACTGGTATATAGATAAACTGGAGTAGAAGGAAAAAAAAATAAAGAGACAACAGATAATATAATACTGAAGAGGTAAAAATTAGAGGGTAGAACAGTGAGAATTCTTACATTATGCTCTGGGAGAGAAAATGATGTAAGGAGTTGGCATTTGGGGATTTAGAAATGAGCAAAAGGCTGTCTCTGCAGATCTGATGCCTGTTTTCCTAAAGCCTGGATGGAGCAATCTGTTTGGGGATCTAGAATGACTGGGAATGCTCAGATGGCAGATCACACATCTGCCACCAGAGCAAGGGGTGTGAGGAATGATTAATAAAGTAGTGTTGTATAGTTTCATGTTTTGCTTTTCAACATAGTGAGGACAGAAGACAATACTCATTGGAGAAAATGCATCTTGGGTTGAAAGTCAGGTGTGGTGAACAAAGGGTCTCCAAATCAGTAAGAGGCTAAGCCTGAAAAAGGGTAAAGAAAAAGAGAAGAGAAAAATCACAGGGGTGTTGTCTTCCATCTGCAATAGACTAGGATTCAGCAGTCTTCCTGGGCCTGAAGAAAACAGCTCTGCTCTAGAAAATAATTGCTCACGTGTGTACTTAGAGCCAGATCCTCAGGGCTCTCTGCCAGGTGTCTCTAAGATACAGCTTTCGACTTGAGACATTAGGTCCCAGGAACTTGCTGCAGTTCATTCTTTTATTCAACCATCAAATATCTTAAATAGATGTATGCTTGAGTGACGACTCCCTGCCAGGCTGTGCTAAGCCTGCGGATACAGTGTAAAAGTGAAGACACGTCCCCACTATTCCTGGTATTAAAAAGTTTAAAGTCTATTTGGGAGAGACAGGTATCAAGCAAATACTTGAAAACTTACGTTACTATAATTACCATTACTTATACGTACTATAAAAGAAAGCAAACTCCAAACCCAAGGGTACACACACCAGACCCCTGCTAGCCATTTGCTGTTATCTTAATTTATTCACAGGGTAGTGCCCAGTTCTGAGGCAGTTTTCATGTTTAGTCTCTACAGTCTGTTTCTTCTTTTTTCTTTACTATGTTGTAATGGTGATCTATTGCTGCATAGATACATAGCAACAAAGGCAGTGGCTTAAAGCAACACACATTACTAGTTACATCACGGTTTCTGTGGGGCATAAGTCTGGGTATGGTATAACTGGGTCCTCTGCTTCAGAGTTCCCCAAGGCTACAATCAAGGTGTTGGCTGAGGCTGAGGGCTCGTCTCAAGGCTGAACCAGTGAAGGATCCGCCTGTAAGCTCACATGGTTGTTGGCCAGATTTAGTCCCTTGTGGTTGTAGATTCGGGGCCTTGGCTGGAAAGGTGGAGAGTCTCTTTGCAAGGCAGAGGGCACGGTCCTATGTAACATAACCATGGATGCGACATCCATTACCCTTGCCGAATTCTACTGATTTAAAGGAAGCCACAGGTCCAGTACCCACCCCGAAGGAGAGGGAATCACACAAGAGGGTGAAAATCAAGAGCTGGGAGTCACAAGGCTTACTGTAGAGTTTTGCCACAACATACAGTCTTCTAGCTTATTTTTTAATGCTATATATATGATTTTGTAAATTTTAACTTTTCCAAAAAGTTTTATATTTTTTAATTGAAGTGTAGTTGATTTACAACTGTAAATTTGATCAATTTGATTAAAACAGGAAACAGGAAGGATCAACATAAGAGAAGGAGCTGGAACCTGTCCCATTTTCTCTATTCCTTTATCTTTTGGCTGGATCTCTACAATATTCTCCTAACTGGTGTCTTGTTTTCAGTCTGACTTCTACTGAATCCATTCTCTACCCTGCATCTTATATGGTCTCTCAACATGGGAGAGATGTTCTAAATAGCACAGCTCTGTTTCTATCTCCTCAATGGCTCCACACAGCCCTTGGGGTCCGGTCTAAACCCCAGGTCTTGCCTTGCTTATTCCTAGAACTTTGTGTTGCTCCAGCTGCATCTCTCACCACTCTCTCTTCTTTACCCTTGCTCCACACTTCCTGAGTTCTTCACAGTTCATGTATCCAACAGAAAATCATGGAGCCTACACTTCAAAGCTCTAGGAACCAAGTAACAGGCCAAGGTGTCTTCATTCTTGGTAATTAAATTCTGGTTAGGAGACAGACAATAAACAAGTAAACTAGGAAAATAAATAAACAAAACAAGTAACTCTGTGTTTCTTTGAAAAGTGTATGAAGACAATGCAAAGGCTGAGGGTATCAGAGGGACTGGGTGTGGTTTGGCCTGTGGCTGCTTTAGGTAAGCCAGTGAAAGCTAGATTGATTTTTACGACTAGGCCAAGAACTAGCCCCCCTTCAGGAAAAAAGACAAGGTCCAGAAAGATGTGACGAGAAGAGAGAAGAATACAGAGGAGAGAAAAAGTTCAGTGTGGATGAGTTTTGAAATACTGTTTTGGAAGGTTCTGAGATCTGGAGGAACTAAAATGAAAGGTTTAAGGCAGTGTTTTAGGCTATTCAGGCTGCTATAACCAAATGCCATAAATTGAGTGGCTTACAAACAATAGAAACTTATTTCTCACAGTTCTGGAGGCTGGAAGTCTGAGTTGAGGGTGCCAGCTTGGTCAAGCTCTAGTGAAACCCTCTTCTGGGTTACAGAAAGCTTCCTTCTCTTTGTATCCTCACATGGCAGAGAGCAGAGAACAGCAAGCTCTCTCGTGACTCTTATAAGGACACAAATCCCATTAATGAGGACCCTACCCTCCTGACCTCCTCTAGAACTAATTACCTCCCAAAGGCCCCACCTCCTAACACCATCACATTGGATTGTAGGGTTTTGGCATATGAATTTTGGGGGGACAAAAGCATTCAGTTCATAACAGGTGGGGATCATCCAGTTTGGAACACAGAAAAGAAAATAAATACATTTCTTAACTTTTCCTATGTAAGTTCCTTTTGGCACTTTAGTGAAAATGTTCAGTAGATATTTAAATTGTTTTTCAGTGCTTTTTAGGTGCCAAAATAGTGGTTCTATAGACTATGACGCTGTGCAGATATAGTTGTTCTAAATTAGTAAAGCAATTGTCTGTTTACTTGTCTCTTCCTAATTTTCTTGGTAGTCTGGACACTTACTGTGCCAGGCACATAGTATATGTTAAGATAGGGCTGTCTTCATGGGAGTGTGACCTGTACAATCACGCCAGGCCCCATGCAGAGAAGAGCCCTACCCTCGGTTTAGTGTTCTGCTATTGCTATTTTGAAACACTTAATTTTTGAATAAGAGGCCCCAGATCTTTATTTGACACTAAGTTCTGCAATGCATGTAGCCAGTCCTGTACTCAGTAATTATTGGATGAATAACTGAGGATAGTCTGTACCCAAAACAAGGAAGCCTGGGTATCTTTTTCATTTATTTTGGTTCTAAAGTGACCTTTTCACCTTACTAAGAAGATCCCTCTTTACATCCTATAAAAATAGTTGATCAGGTATCAGTCTACCAGAAAACAGAAGAAGAGCATTAAGGAGATAAATGTCAACAACTATCTGCACAAAATAAAAACTGATTAGTTTGTGTATAGATATATTACTATGATCTTTAAAAAGTTGCCCAAGGTAGAAAAGAAAAAAAAAACAAAAACAAGATAGAGATGTTACATAACATACAAAAATAATACACCAATGATTCAGGGTACCAGAAAGTTCCAGAGGAAAAGATATACTGCATGTCCAAGAAAGCTGTTTAGAATAGGGCAGAGCAACATTTAGTCCCTCATTATGCTTCTGCAAAAAAATTTTTAATTTTTTGACAATTATCAGAGTGGGTAGGTCAGGGAGGCTGGGTACATACATGTATTAGAAAAAAATTGGAAAAAAATGAACAGAAATACATCTTCTAGAGTAGGGGACAATGAAATGAATGGTGATGGTGGTGGAAGTAATTTGAGTGTATTTTATTGAAAAAATATTGATATTCCATATCTGCTGGAAAGTAAGCTTTGGGGATGGAGCTCCTCCAAGAAGGAATTTGTTGTCTCCTGCGTTGTGCTGCCCCAGCATTTACTTATGTATCTCTGCTACAGTTCTCTTGGCTTTGTACTCTGTAATTATTTGTTGTCAGTCTATCAACACTAAGAGATATGAACTCCTCCAGGGCAGATTTTATTTTTATTCTCAGCTTCTAAAAGAGTGCCTGGCACAAAGAAGATACTCACTGAATGTTTACTAAATTAACTGTAGAATAAGTGTGTATACACACATACACTCACACAAAATTTGTCTTGAAAGTTAAACAATATAGATGCACGTACATTGAAAATTCTAAACTACTATAGAAACAACATCTAATGATTGTGGTCATAATGGTAAGGATGATAATAATGGTGATGATGACAAAGCCAATGGTAAGATATACCCTCCAGAACAAAGGAGTCCACGCTTAACTTTTGGATAATGGAGGTTCTCCTGTGAGCTGTGATAGCTTTGGCAATTGTATGCAAAACAACAACAACAACAAAAATGTGTGACTATGTGTGACTATGTGTTTGTTTGTTTTTACTCTGAGGGTGAGGTTCTTATCTTTCATCAGCATTTCCAATGGTCTGGATTAAAAAACAAAAAGTTAAGGATTCTTCTTTGTGGGGAAAACCATTTTGAGAAAATGTACTACCTGCGTGCTAGTGGGAGATTTATCTCTGAGTTTGGATGAGATTTTTAATCAAGAAATAATCTTTGTACCTTTTGGTATCTTATTTAGAATATAAGTAAAATCACTCCTGCACTATACATCTTAAAAAGAATCCCATTAGGTTAAATGAGCTGAGATATCCCTACAGAAAAGATTCTGGTGTGAACACAAAATATTACATTGGTTTAGATTAAAATCAAGGGAGTATTTGAAAAATTCGAATCAGACTGTAAAGCATAAAGCATATAAAATGCATTAATGGAGAAGCAGAATGAGGCCCAGTATATCTTGTCCAAAGCACCTTGCACATAAAAAAATATTCCATTAAGAAAAAGAGTATTTGGGTGATGTATTGATATAACTAAGGACTATGAAGTAATCTCTCAGGAAAACACTGACTGCTTAAATGATAACATCACATAAAACACTGGGGACTTCCCTGGTGGTGCAGTGGTTAAGAATCTGCCTGCCAATGCAGGGGACAAGGGTTCAAGCCCTGGTCCGGGAAGATCCCGGATGCAGCAGAGCAGCTAAGCCCATGCGCCACAACTACTGAGCCTGTGTTCTAGAGCCCGCGAGCCACAACTACTGAACCCACATGCCGCAACTACTGAAGCCTGCGCGCCTAGAGCCCGTGCTCTGCAACAAGTCACCACAATGAGCAGCCCACGCACCGCAACAAAGAATAGCTCCCGCTTGCCGCAGCTAGAGAAAGCCCGAGCACAGCAACAAAGACCCAACGCAGACCAAAAAAAAAAAAAAAAATTTATTTAAAAAAACATTATCCTTAATGAAACAAGGGTATATCGACAACTCAAATAATAAAGTTTGATTCCAATACTGTCAAGTATAGACCAAAATAAGTGAAGGAGCTGAGACTCCTTCTAAAACCTTGGGTAGTTCACATTGGTCCCTAAAAGTAGGAACACAATCTGAGCTCATGGGTATAACACAGGATAAGACAGAACTGTTTTTATAAAAGAGAAACTATATGCCTTTAACCATGTTCATTGTCTATGACTATTATTCTAGAATAAAGAAACTACCAGGTGAAGGTGGAGGGGAAAGGCAAAGAAGGAAAAGGAGATTTTTAATAAAACAGTAGATTGAACACATGCATTTATATTTGCTCCCTCCTAGAGCCCTATTAAATGAAATAATTTTTTTCACATTCTTTTTTTTATCGTAGTAGTTTCAGGCGCACAGCATCGAATTTCAGTATTTTTACAGATTTTACTCCATGAACAGTTACTACAAGATAATGGCTATAATTCCCGTGAAATAGTTTTTTAAAGAATGTATATACTTTATTAAAAAAAAGAAAGAAATTGGGAATAGAGACAACAATGGGTGAAATGTCAACAAGTGGGAGAAAATGGGAAGCAGGTGGAAGAAGAGGAATTAACTGAGCGTGGGGGAAATGAAAGGTGTGCACCTGAACGGAAGGGTGCCAGGCAGACTTAAGCTGCAGAGACCTTAGAAGGATTCAGGAATTGGAGGCAAGTAGCACTTCAGGAGGAAGGAAACGGGAAGTTGGACTGAAAAGAGGAGATCTGGTTGAACTCTTTCTAAGGAACAGCTAGACCCCCAGGTAGGGTGAGGTTTATTCTCTGATGAAATTTATCAGAGGGACTAAAATTTGCAAGACACGAGGTACAATGAAGCTCTGGAATGAGAACTTTCCTACAACTGAAGGTTTTAGAGAAAGCTCCGTACTGAAGAGTGACCATCCCAGTCTGATTCCTTTGCTCTGCTTCTGGTAGCAGGTGTATCTCCACCAGGCAGGGAGCTGAACTGAGCTTCCTCTGGACCAATGCTTCTTACACTGTGGCTCTAGGATCAGCAACACCACCATCACCTGCAAACTTTTCACAAATGCAAATTCTCAGGTTCTACCTGCCCACTAGAAATGGGCACTTGCCATCTGCCTCTACCAGGATTAAGTGACTCGCCATTGCAGCTGCGGAACCTCAGCACACCCCGGCAGGGGTTCAGGCTGACATCAGGAATGAGGCACGCAGAGGAAAAACCGGCAGAACAGGCCTTCAGAGAGTTAGATATCTGCAGGCGGTTTTACGAGCCCCAATTCTTGCCTCCTCTCATATCTAAAAGAGCACTAAATTCATTACCGGCGACGTCTGCTTCTCGTGACTAGCAGCAAGCCTCTGGCAGAACATGTGCTCGACTGCGCAGACCCCTTTCTACTAAAATCACATAGAGCACTGACCTTTCTCCCTACCTCTCTGGAGCAGCCAGAGCTGTCTGAAGTGCTGTCTCCCGAGCTATAGTCCTCATTTTGCCCCCAGTAAAACTTAACTCACGTCACGTTGTGCATGTTTTTTCAGTCGACATACCTACTGAATAAAAATGCTGAGGGTGGTGCCTAGCACTCTGTGTCCTAGCAAGGCTTCCAGGGGATTCTGAGACGCTGAAGTTTGAGTCTCAAGCCCAGATTTGAGGACCAGTGCTCTGATGTCAGCCAGAGCACTCAGCCATGAAGCGCGCCAAGCATGCACACAGAGCTCCCGGCATGCTTTTAAAAGAGCCTGACGTGGAAGAGATCACAAGGTATTTGAGGACAGCCTTGCAGAGGGAATACAGAGACTCAAACAGGAAAAAGAACATAGGGAGAAGTGTGATTTTGAAGAGAGCAGAAGAAACTTCGAAAATTATAAATGATGTCTTCAGAAAGTTAAGAAAAGAGACTGAACTCACAACACCTGATAGGATGTTTTTTAAAAAAAAGGAACAACAGGAAAACAAGAAAGAGCTCTTTGGAAATTGAAAGCATGATTGCTGAAATTAAAAAGGAAAAAACCCTCCAGGAGAGTTATAAGTGAAGGTCATTCAAACTGAAAGTACCCGCTGTGCACCCAGCGAAAGAATGAAAAAATAGCTGCACCAATTCAGAACCCCACATTTCAGAACAAAAGGGCTTAAGAGAGGTGAAAACAAGTTACCTATAAAGTCTGGGGAATCAAACTGGCATCTGGTAAGTGCAGCAACCACATTATGGACCCTAGGAGATAATGGGAAAATGCCTCCAAATTCCAGAAAGAAGTTTCTAACGAATGCCCAGCCAAACTATTTTTAAGATGTAAGGATACAAAAGGTTCTCAAAAATTTGCCTCCCAAACTCCCTTTCTCAGAATGTACTCCATGTTGACGACAGACTGAAATCATAATAATCACAGTCAAAGTCATACAAAATGGAGCTGGTGGCTACTGAGGATCTGGCCTCAGACACATCCCTACATCACTGAGACTCGAACTTTCTGTGAAAGATACCAAACCCAAGCACACCAACTGTTTTTAAAACATCAGCCAGCTGCAATCTTGTGTCTCAAGGTCGTTCCCTCTTGTAACTATCAACCATTCCTGACCCCAACCAATCCTTGCTTAACAAGCACCCTTACTTCTTGCCAGCTCCAATTATAATTCTTGATAAACAACTCATGTAACTAACTGTAGCCTTGCAGTTTTTGCCTTTATAAGCTTCCTCCATTTTGAAGTCTGGTGGAACATATTCAAGTCCTTTTTTGAGTCCGTCTCTGGGTTGCAGTCCTAACATACCCCAAATAAACATCTGTGTCAATCAGGCCTCCATTTCTGAAATTTGGGTTAACAATGTAAACAAGAAGACACAAGATTTGGGAAATAGGGCTACCATCACAGGACATAGAAAAAGAGGATCATCAAGATCAACTCCAGCCAAAGGTGACAATAGTGCAGCAGACTTAGAGAGTAATCAGTTGACTGGCTCAGGAGATACTGTCCAGAAGCAACATCTCTAAGAGGGAAAAATGAACCTAACCAATTACTTAAAGCATTTTGACATGTGGGAAATAATGCTGAATCTGGGAAGAATTAGCAACATTAACCTAGAAAAGCAAGGCAATGACTAATTTGAGGAAAAACCTGAACAGGGGAGAAATGTAATCACTTCTCAGTTCCAAAAAAAATTTAGTCATATTAGTGTAAGGACTAACCATTGATTTAATAAAAAATGATGATATAACCATAAGGAGAAGATGTCAGGAGTGAAGTATGTGTGGCTGAGGTGGTGTAAGTGGGCTAAGTGCTTACATTCCATGCTAGGAAGTCAATAGATAATGGGCAATTATTAAATCAATCACGAAACAGCAGAATAACTGTGTATGGCTTCAGTGAAAAGGCTGATGATGAGCCTGGACTCTATTTAAACATAGAACTCAAACTAAACAATTGGGAGGTTAAGGGCTATGTTAGAAAAAAAATTATATAGTAACTAATGAAGGTCAGGAGCTGGCAAAGAGGGAGCTATAAGGAAATAAAGTGTGCTGAATTAAAAATGTTTCATAATAGGGAAGAGAAAAGAGGGGCCCTTAAAAAGTGAAACAAATATTTTAAAAAATTCACCTCCTAATGTCTTTTTTTTTTTGCGGCACGCGGGCCTCTCACTGTTGTGGCCTCTCCCGTTGCGGAGCACAGGCTCTGGACGCGCAGGCTCAGCGGCCACGGCTCACGGGCCCAGCCGCTCCGCAGCATGTGGGACCTTCCCAGACCGGAGCACGAACCCGTGTCCCCTGCATCGGCAGGCGGACTCTCAACCACTGCGCCACCAGGGAAGCCCACCTCCTAATGTCTTGCATAGTCTTTTTCTTTCGCTCATAGAAATTCTAGAAATGAATCTCTCTTGTGTTTTATGAATACTGTGTAAAGTTTAGCAAAATTTTAGCTCCCAAAATTCTTTTGCTTCTTAAAACTTTAAAGTAAATAAAACTAAATCTTTTAGGATAAAATATAGCATGCTATCATTTTATTTTCCAATCTATCCATCTGTCATCAATCTAAATTTTCATCCATTCATACATCCTTATGTCTGCACAAGTACACTGGGCGACATCCAGACCGAGGCTCACCAATTGTTAACGATGATTGTTCTGAGTGGTGAGACTTAGAATTATTTTTTACTCTTGTCTTTGTACTTTTTGTTTTGATTGGACTTCTAAAAAATGATGATATCACTATTAAAATATCTTTAACTTTGAAATTGAAGGGATCTTCTTTTAACAAATTTTAGTGCTTGGAAGATGAATGATGCCATTCCCTTTTTATCATGCTTCTATATTATCTTTCATAATATGCTTTTAGCACTCTGATAATTAAACCACTTGTTTCATGCTACTTGTTTCATTCCTCATCTATTTTTTCTCCATGTAAATATCATTACATTGCACTTTTTATCCCTATGAGCCAGAAAATTATGCTTAACGTATACCATTGTTTGTAATTCTCTGTGTGTTTCACATTTGAAATGGATACAAACAGAATGGTCATATTTTTGCCATGGATATTTTTATCATAATTAATTTTCTTGCACAAAGATATAGATACATTTTTTGGAACTTTAAGAAAGATATTGTGGAAGATCAAATTTCGGTTTATATCTGAGGTCTTCTGTTTTCCTTGAAAACATTCAAACAAGTACCCAAATATTAAGAAAAGGAAGCTTTTTATCCACTTTTACTTATTGGGATCTAAGAAAATAAGAACCACCCCCACCAACAAAGACAGAATAACTTGACAACAGTTGTAGCTGGGGATGTAATCAAAACACTATTCCAACTATTTAATAACATGTTGTGTGTGTGTGTGTGTGTGTGTGTGTGTGTGTGTGTGTGTGTGTGTGGCAGTGGGAAAGAGCCAATCAGAACAGAAGCTGTTGGAGTTAGAAGGCACCTACTGGGGCAGGTATTAACCCTGTAGTTGCTGAACTGTGGGGAGATGGAGAAGGTTCTCAGTGGGGCTGGGTCACTGGGGATGATGATGGGAATTCATGAGGCTTAGAGAAGCAGCTACATATCTATCAGTGTGGAAATAGTGGGTAGGCCAAAAAGTTCATATGGAAAAACCGGAACGAACTTTTTGGCTAACCCAATATTTTAGTAGTTTAATCACAGCTAGTACTGTCTGTCGCCAAGGATGAAGACCAACCTTGGTTATAGATTCTTATGTTTGCAGAATTAAGAGTTTACGTACAAATTCAATCCCAAAGAACAAAGGCAAATTTAAAGCGTTGCTTTAAAGAGCTCTAATAAGTCACTGCTTGAAATCTCATCATTATTGTTCAATAACTTTGGGTTAATTTGGGTTAACCATTACTGTCTTTCTTTAAAAAATGAAAATACAGTTATCAAGTATGTACATCAAAGCCTCTGTAAGCTATTAAAACTGACTCAGGGTCCTCTCAAGTGGTTAAGAATAGGACACCAAGAGAAGGGCTATTTTGAGAGAATGAGGGGTATGTATATTTATATATGGGGGACTCCAGATATAAATAATGGGATCCTTTATGGGTGAGGTGACAACACAAAGAGAAGACATAAAGAAGCAGAGGGGGCTGAGTACCAATAATGATAAGAGATAAGTTAGGAGAAATGCCAGAGACATTCCCTACTTGTTAAGTTTTCCCAGGCTCCATTCTGGAAAGAAAACAAGAAAAAAGTTGGCTCCAATATTTCATCTCATTTTAGCAGCAGGCAAATGGCTAACTCTTCAAAGCATACTTCACGCAAGAGCCAAAATCCATTTTCTCCTCCCCGCTTCCTACTGTATTTTGTTCTATTAAGGAGACAAATACAGTCATTATAATAAAAACATAGACTTTGAGAGCTAGAAGAATTCTAAGAGTTCAAAGATAAAACCATCTTTTGACGACCCGTGTCAAAGAAGCAGAGACCCTGAGTCTAAAAACTCCAGGATTTCTCAACCTTAACACTGTTGACATTTTTAGGCTGGAAATATTTCTTTGTCGTGGGGGCCATCCCATTCTGTGCATGAAGTTTATCCGCATCCTGTCTTTACCCACCAGATACCAGTAGAATTCCTCCCGTCCTGACAATGAAAAATGTCTCCAGACATTGCAGAATATCCCTGGGGGTTGAGGGGCAAAACTGTCCCTGATTGAGAAAACTACAATAATCTAAGAAAAATACTTGATTTTGGAAAGCACAGTGTTTTTATTGCGTGCAGATTTTCCTTTCTCATTGTGTCAATTGTAGGCTAATATTAACATTGATCTTTATTTGCTGACCACAAATTACTGGCGAACAGGGAAGTTGGCCAGTAAATGTAAAAATATCAGCCAGAAACAATCTGGAATTTAAAACATTTCATACCAAGCTACATTTTTATAATCAAGCTGTGGCAGTGTCACTCATTTTCACTTTCCTTTAACAAATATTTATATACTAGGCACCATTCCACATACTGGGGATTCAATGGTGAAAAAGATAGTTGAGTCTGGTCCCTCATGGAACTTACAAGTCTCTGTCTGCACACACATATTCTGGTAAAGTGCACATTCTCAGTATTTTCTAACTGATTTTTGACTCTCACGTATCCTTGTACCCATAACAATTCTAAAAGTAACATTCAGGAAATCTGGTTGTTTTAGGTCATGCCACTAAGAATACAATTGGTAATTAAAATTTTTTTAAAGCCAAGCAATTATATGCCTGCTTCCGTTATAGGCTCCAGGCTGTATTCACACCAAAATACAAGAGGTTCCCTGAGTGCTCCAAGCTCCTCCTGGACTCCGTATTTTGCTGCATCCTGCTGCCCCTTTCAGGAATTTACAGTCATCCCTTAGTATACGTGAGGGATTGGTTCCAGGACCCTCACAGACACCAAAATCAGTGGATGCTTAAGTCCCTTATAGAAAATGGCATAATATTTGCATATAATGTACGCTCAGCCTCCATCTACTTTCAATCATCTCTAGATTACTTATAATGCCTAATAGTGACACAATGTGCAAAGTTAAGTAGTTGTAAATACAATACAAATGCTATATAAATAGTTGCCAGCACTCCACAAATTCAACTTTTATTTTTTGGAAATTTCTGGAATTTTTCAAATATTTTTGGTCTGCATTTGTTTGAATCCTCGAATAAGGAATCTGCAGATTCTGAGGGCCAACTGTACTCTCCAACTGTCCTCCTTCAACTCAACTAATGAATCCTGAATTGTCAGTCACTACAGTTGTCCGTATTTGTCTTTTCTCCTTTGGGAAGGCTTCATCACCCCCAAGGATGAATTAGGCTTCCCCACTGAGACTCCTTTAAAACTCTTTCTTTATTCCATCACGGCCTTTATGCTCTGCTGTGATTGTTTCTTGAAGTTACAGGATGTACCTTGTTCACCATCATATACCCAGTAAGTAGCATATTCAGTCACATACTGCGTGTTCAATGCATAATTATTGAATAAGTAAATAAATCACTAATTCACTTGGGGAACGCTTCATGTTATAGATTCTAACATACATGACCATCCTGGCTGAGGCTGTGCTTATCCCAATATCAAGATATCCCTCTGTTGTTTCCTAATATCTGTATTCCCAACCAATTCTTGGTTTCATCGATTTCTCACTTCCTGACAGTTTGCCTAGCTACTAATCTTGCCTTGTCTTGGGTGTATCCTTTTCGCTTCATGAGATGGACATTGATAACCACACTCCACCTCCAATCACTACTCTCTGTATCTCTCTTCCTCCAATCCATGGATCACTGTTACACTCCCCTAGGCGTTTTCCTAACTGTGCTACTACTCTCATTCTTTACTTAAAGCAGTAATATTTCTTAAGTACCTATTATGAATTTGGCATTGTGCTCAGCATTCTGCATACAAAGAGAAACACGGAAACTCTTGCTTTTGCAAAGTATACAGTGTGCCATATGTTTCTTCAACTTTACGCACACATCCCTGGCCATCTGTATATAAGACGGGGGCTAAATGGGTCATAGTTTTGAGATTTTTGAGACTAGTCCCCAAGCAAGCCTTCAGCTCTTCTGTTCTTCCCTCTCTCTCATGTCTTCCCCCTTTTAGCTCTCAGATGCCTTGTTCTTCCAGGTTGGTCATACCATTTGGGGACTTTCACAGACCACATCACTCTCCAATTTCTTATGCTTTTTACTTTGATAAAGCACTGCCTGACACTGCTATTCCATTTGATGTACCTCACTCAGCTTATTGCTGGAGTCCTCAAAACCTTAAAAAGCCCTTATTAGGTATAATTCAGCACACAGAAAGTGAACACTCTCCTGGCTATCTTTCAAGTTGGCTCAAACACACAATTCTACCTTCCTAGGGACAAAGGGTGAGTTCCTCAGAGCCTTCTCAGCGGCCTGCTCCAGATGGGAAATGAATTCTATCTGGCTGAAAGTCTGCTAAAATCTCAATTCATCAATATTCCAGAGGTGCTTATGTCCTAAAATTAGAAACTATAAGTTATTAATTCAAATACTACATCCCACTTAAAAATGGGCAAAGAATATGAATTGTAATTCACAAAAGAAGAAATTTCTCTTGCCAATAAGGAGATTAAAAAAATTCAGCCTCTGATCCAGAAATTCCACTTCTGGGCATTCATCAAAAGAAAATGCCATTTGGGACAACGTGGATGGAACTTGAGGGCATTATGCTAAGTGAAATAAGTCACAAAGAGACAGACAAATATCTCATGATCTCATTTATGTGTGGAATAAAAAAAAGCCAAGCTCATAGATGCAGATGACAGACTGGTGGTTGCCAGAGGTGGGGGGGTGGAATGGCAGGCAAATGGATGAAGGAAATAAAAAGGTACAAATTTCCAGTTATACCATAAGTAAATCATGGAGATGTATTGTACAGCATGGTGATTATAGTTAAGTATTGCATATTTGAAAGTCGCTAAGAGAGTAAACTTTTTTTTAAAAATAAATTTATTTATTTATTTTTGGCTGCATTGGGCATTCGTTCCTGTGTGTGGGCTTTCTTTGGTTGCGGTGCGCAGCGGCTACCCTTCTTGTGGCACACGGGCTTCTCATTGCGGTGGCATCTCTTACTGTGGAGCACGGGCTTTAGGCGCACAGGCCTCAGTAGTTGTGGTCTATGGGCTAAGCTGCTCCGCGGCATGTGGGATCTTCCCAGACCAGGGTTCGAACCATGTCCCCTGCACTGGCAGGCAGATTCTTAACCACTGCCCCACCAGGGAGGTCCAAGAGAGTAAATCTTAAAAGTTCTCATCTCAAAAAAAATTCTGTAACTGTGTGGTGATGGATGTTAACTAGACTTATCGTGGTGAACATTTTGCAATGAATACAAATATCAAATCATTATGCTGTACATCTGAAACTAATATAATGCTGTATGTCAATTATACCTTCATAGAAAAAGGGAAAAAAATTTAGCCTCAATAATGATACACAAACTAAAATGAAAATGTAATAGCATTTCTTGCTTTTCAAGTTATCATCAGTTATTAAGAGGAAACTTGATCATCAGTTATTAAGAGGAAACTTGACAACTGGTGAGAGTTTGAGGATACAGACATTGTCATGTTCTGCTGAGAAGATAAATTAACATAAACTGGTTGAAAAGTTTGACAATGACAAATTTGACAATGATATATATGCTTTTGCCTGCAATTTCATTTTTAGGAATTTATCATAAGAAAATAATTAGAGAAGTGAATAAAACTATGTGTCCAGTGATACTCACAGCAGCATTTTAATAACTGGAATAATAGTAATGATGATGATGATAACATTCATTGAGTGCCTAGTATGTGTCAGGCACTGTTCTTCTTTTTTTGCATTTTTTAATTTATTTTTTATACAGCAGGTTCTTATTAGTTATCTATTTTATACATATTAGTGTATAGATATCAATTCCAATCTCCCAATTCATCCCACCACTACCACCCCCCCCGCCCAGCCACTTTTCCCTCTTGGTGTCCAAACATTTGTTCTCTACATCTGTGTCTCTATTTCCACCTTGCAAACCAGTTCATCTGTACCATTTTTCGAGATTCCACATATGTGTGTTAATATACGATATTTGTTTTTCTCTTTCTGGCTTACTTCATTCTGTACGACAGTCTCTAGGTCCATCCATGTCTCTACAAATGACCCAATTTCATTCCTTTTTATGGCTGAGTAATATTCCATCATATATACGTACCACATCTTCTTTATCCATTTGTCTGTTGATGGGCACTTAGGTTGCTTCCATGACTTGGCTATTGTAAAGGTGCTGCAGTGAACATTGGGGTGCATGTGCTTTTTGAATTATGGTTTTCTCTGGGTATATGCCCAGTAGTGGGATATCTGGGTCATATGGTAATTCTATTTTTAGTTTTTTAAGGAAACTCCATACTGTTCTCCATAGTGACTACATCAGTTTACATTCCCACCAACAGTTCAAGAGGGTTCCCTTTTCTCTACACCCTCTCCAGCATTTGTTGTTTTTAGATTTTCTGATGATGCCCATTCTAACCGGTGTGAGGTGATACCTCATTGTAGTTTTCATTTGAATTTCTCTAATAATAAGTGATGTTGAGCAGCTTTTCATGTGCCTCTTGGCCATCTGTATGTCCTCTTTGGAGAAATGTCTATTTAGGTCTTCTGCCCATTTTTGGATTGGGTTGTTTATTTTTTTGGCATTGAGCTGCATGAGCTACTTGTAAATTTTGGAGATTAATCCTTTGTCAGTTGCTTTGTTTGCAAATATTTTCTCCCATTCTAAGGGTTTTCTTTTCATCTTGTTTATGGTTTCCTTTGCTGTGCAAAAGCTTTTAAATTTCATTAGGTCCCATTTGTTTATTTTTGGTTTTATTTCCATTTCTCTAGGAGGTGGGTCAAAAAGGATCTTGCTGTGATTTATGTCACAGAGTGTTCTGTCTATGTTTTCCTCTAAGACTTTTATAGTGTCTGGCCTTATATTTAGGTCTTTAATCCATTTTGAGTTCATTTTTGTGTATGGTGTTAGGGAGTGTTCTCATTTCATTCTTTTACATGTAACTGTCCAGTTTTCCCAGCACCACTTACTGAAGAGGCTGTCTTTTCTCCATTGTGTATTCTTGCCTCCTTTATCAAAAATAAGGTGACCATATGTGCATGGGTTTATCTCTGGGCTTTCTATCCTGTCCCATTGATCTCTATTTCTGTTTTTGTGCCAGTACTATACTGTCTTGATTACTGTAGCTTTGTAGTATAGTCTGAAGTCAGGGAGCCTGATTCCTCCAGCTCTGTTTTTCTTTCTCAAGATTGTTTTGGCTATTTGGGGTCTTTTGTGTTTCCATACAAAATATGAAATTTTTGTTTTAGTTCTGTAAAAAATGCCATTGGTAGTTTGATAGGGATTGCATTGAATTTGTAGATTGCTTTGGGTAGTATAGTCATTTTCACAATATTGATTCTTCCAATCCATGAACATGGTATATATCTCCATCTGTTTGTATCATCTCTAATTTCTTTCATCAGTGTCTTATAGTTTTCTGCGTACAGGTCTTTTGTCTCCTTAGGTAAGTTTATTCCTAGGTATTTTATTCTTTTTGTTGCAATGGTAAATGGGAGTGTTTCCTTAATTTCTCTTTCTGATCTTTCATTGTTAGTGTCTAGGAATGCAAGAGATTTCTGTGCATTAATTTTGTATCCTGCTACTTTACCAAATTATTAGCTCTAGTAGTTTTCTGGTAGCATCTGTAGGATTCTCTATATACAGTATCATGTCATCTGCAAACTGTGACAGTTTTACTTCTTCTTTTCCAATTTGGATTCCTTTTATTTCTTTTTCTTCTCTGATTGCCATGGCTAGGACTTCCAAAACTATGTTGAATAATAGTGGTGAGAGTGGACAACCTTGTCTTGTTCCTAATCTTAGAGGAAATGTTTTCAGGTTTTCACCACTGAGAATGATGTTTGCTGTGGGTTTGTCGTATATGGCCTTTATTATGTTGAGGTAGGTTCCCTCTATGCCCACTTTTTGGAGAGTTTTTTATCATAAATCTGTATTGAATTTTGTCAAAAGCTTTTTCTTCACCTATTGAGATGATCATATGGTTTTAATTCTTCAATTTGGTAATATGGTGTATCACATTGATTGATT
Organism: Aethalodelphis obliquidens; assembly: GCF_003676395.1. NCBI lineage: Eukaryota > Metazoa > Chordata > Mammalia > Artiodactyla > Delphinidae > Aethalodelphis > Aethalodelphis obliquidens. Next base: position 18,171,520 of record NW_020837975.1, read on the forward strand.
TGTGTATATTGAAGAATCCTCGCATCCCTGGGATAAATCCCACTTGATCATGGTGTATGCTCTTTTTAATGTGCTGTTGGATTCTGTTTGCTAGTATTTTGTTGAGGATTTTTGCATCTATATTCATCAGTGATATTGGTCTGTAATTTTCTTTCTTTGTGGTATCTTTGTCTGGTTTTGGTGTCAGGGTGATGGTGGCCTTGTAGAATGAGTTTGGGAGTGTTCCTTACTCTGTAATTTTTTGGAAGGGTTTGAGTAGGATGGGTGTGAGCTCTTCTCTTAATGTTTGATAGAATTCAGCTGTGAAGCCATCTGGTCCTGGACTTTTGTTTGTTGGAAGATTTTTAATCACAGTTGCAATTTCATTACTTGTGATTGGTCTGTTCATAGTTTCTATTGCTTCCTGGTTCAGTCTTGGAAGGTTATACCTTTCTTAGAATTTATCCATTTCTTCCGGGTTGTCCATTTTATTGGCATAGAGTTTCTTGTAGTAGTCTCTTATGATGCTTTGTATTTCTGTGGTGTCCATTGTAACTTCTCCTTTTCAGTTCTAATTTTATTGATTTGAGTCTGGTGACTTGTTTTTAATAAATAAAATATAGCAAAAGTGATGGAATGTCCCTTCTGTGATTAGACCTTAAAAGGCTTTGACTGCCTTCTTGCTCACAGACTCTCTTGTGCTTCCATGAAGCATGTTCTTATTTTGGAGAATTCCGTGTGACAAGGAACTGAGAATAGTCTTTGGCCTACAACAGCTACTGAGGAACTGAGACTCTCCCTCCAACAGTCTGTGGGGAATTGAACCCAGTCAACAGCCACTGAGTGAGCTTGGAAGGGATCCTGCCCTAGTTGAAAATTAATCACAACCTTACAGAAGATCCTGAAACAGAGGATCCAGCTAAGCCATATCCAGGTTCCTGACTCCTAGAAATGGTAGATAGTAATTTTGGTTGTATTAAGCTAGTATGTTTTGGGGTAATTTGTTATGCAGCAATGGATAACTAAATATATATATATTTACAGAATTTTACGGCATTATCTTTGGACACTATGATTATAATAACAAGAATTGATAACTTTGGTTCTATATTCAATAGCTTTATCATGGCTTCTCCTTTTTGATTTTTTATTCTGATTCCCTTTTTAATGACATTTTATAAACGTAATTCATTTTTAAAAAGGGGTCTTGTGTGCTATATTTCCTGAGCTATTACACCCAGGAGATTATCTATCTTTAATCTTAATACTTGAAGGATGGTTGGGGTAATTATGAATATTTTATTTCTGCTCCATTTTTCTATATTTTCCCTCAGAATAATTGCTTATCATTATATTGATGCCTTGGTCTCCCTCTCAATCATCTTGTAATTGCTTTCCTATTTTTGTTCTTTTTTATTTCACTTTATGCAATTTCCTCATGTCTGTGTTCTATATGTTTCTAAATGTGTTTTCACTTGTTTTGTTGCTTTCAAGGTAGCTTATCTCTCTAATAATGATTTTATTTTTTCCTTCCCTTTATTCCCTGAGCTCTGCCTACTTAATATTCCTTTCTTTTTTTTTTTTTTTTTTTTACTGTCTCTTCAGTTTTTCTGTTTTCTTTTGTGTTTATTTCTTACATGTTTGTAATACCTAGTGAAGTCTTGGTGTTTGTATCTTCTATGTGGCATGCTTTGAGGTTTTTCTGGGATAAACTGCTCTTCCGGTAGAACTTCATTATCTGCATTTTGCTTACATTTTTTCCCTTCATTTTGTATGCTGGAACCTCCCTGGTTATGAAATGCAGGCAATTCTGTCTGGACCAGCTATTGCTGAACCCTGAGGGGTTGGCAGCAGAAGTGAGGTGGGCTCGCCCTTCACGTTTCAGTTTGGACTGGCCATCTCCCTCACTAAATCCTCTGTGTCCTCTATCCTGCTTGCCCATCTTCTTTTAGCTTTTGGTACTCAGGAAGTCTGTATGGCTCACAGAGACCCTCCTGAAATGTAGGTTCCCTGAGATTAAGAGGTAGTCCACACTGCTCTCACTCCGGCCCTCACCCAGGCTTAGCTACATCAAAGAAGACTACTCTTTCCTTTGCTCCACTTTTCCTAACATTTTACAGTATTAGACTGGGTTCTCATGGGACATTTCTCCGACCCTCCCAAGGCTTGCCTTGGCTTCTACATCTCATTCTGCTATTAGAACAGTGGTCTGAGCTCTTTCCAGAGTTCTGACATTTTAACTGTCAGGAAATCTGCAGCCTGCCATAAGATCAAGGACATGGATACATGTTGACTCTTCATCATCTCTCATCTTGGTCCAATAGAGCAGATATTCTTCACAATTTATAGTTGTGACTCTTTGTTTGCTTTTAGTGGTTTGTAAGGAAGGTATGCGATTAAAAATGTCTGTAGCAGCATCTCTAATTAGAAGAACTGTCTACCTATGAAGCTGACATTGAGCTTCATCTTCCCTTGAATTTTCTTCAAGAAGTCAACCACAACCTCATCTCTCTTTTTTTATGGCCCTTTCATGGTGCTTACTATTTATCTTTGCAAAATATCTCAGATTATATCCTAAATCAGTCCTTAATTTTCCATATGTATAAAAATTAGAACTTAATCTCCATGAATGAAGGGACCACATCAGTCTGACTTACCTATTTTTCCCCCACTACCTAGCATAGTGTCTAAAGATAATAGGTGTTCAAGAAGAATTTTGAATGAAATCACGAATTAACCCATAAATGTAGTGTAACTGACTTCCAAACAAGACTATATTTTTTTGAGGGCAACTAATGCATATCAAGATAAATAACTTTGAATAATGTTTAAAAGGACTATAAAATAATATATATAATGTATATGGCAAAGCACAGAGTAAACATGCCCTTAATGCCTTCAGAATGGAATTGAACTAAAGAATTAATTATGATTTAATTAATATAAGAAAATAAATCAAATTAAATATAGATATACATTTGGATGATTACTTATATAGATTACACATTTCTAAACGTTAGGGTAAAATTTAAAAGTAGACATCAAAAAGTCAAATAAATGATGACAAAGGCAAGAAAACTGTGTTAGAGGTAAAATGGAGGAAGAAAGACAATTGTGTGGCTAATAACGTTTGCAAAGTAGTTTTTTCTGCTTTTTTAGTTTGTTTCTGCAAAAGAAAAATGAGTTTTAGTGTGTTTAAAGAATATTACTAAAGGAAGTTTTAATGATGCCTTATAATGCCAATGTTGCATTTATGCATGATTCAAAATATGATTTTGAGCTTCAGAACGGAAAGGTTTAGTTTTCAGTGGTTTAAATATTTAGTTTTCTTACAGTTCAGGCAGACATTCTGAGAGCAATTTAAAAGCATGACATTAAAACAGTTTTGAAAAAAAATTTTTTTTTCTATTTAGGAAGGCACATTTGGTATTTCAAGATTTGAAGGGCAAATAACTTGAGATTTCCAAGTTTAGATTTTATAGTGCAACCATATGCAAAACTCAGTCTTTGTGTGTAATAGGATAAAATTTTGGCAAATGCCTAAAGTTATTTTAACATATTAAGGAAAAATAAAGACAATAGTAAATCACCAGTAAACTCAACAAACTATGCTAATGGCTTAAAGGCCTATGAAGTTCAAATTTTAAAACTCTAAATATTACGGTAATCTATGCTAACCGGTCATTATAATCTTAGAACCTAGAAAACAGGATAATTCTAATTTTACATTTACAAAAATACTATAAATCATAAATATCAAACGTTTCAGTAAATGGGATGGAATTTTAACCCAGTTCCTATGTAAATTCATGGCAGTACAACATATGCAATATTTAAGCAAAAAGAATGACATATTTCCTTCACCTTGTAATATGGTATATTTAAATAGAAATGAGAGGCTCTGTTTGAAGAGTGACATAAATGGTCAATAAGTGTTTTATCATAAATATTTTTCATTAGTAATGTTTCTACATAAATATATAACTTGATAATCATCATTGACTTCCTAATTACTAAAATCTGCAAAAAATTCAAGGATTCCCTTCTTTGTTATATATTAAATTAAATCTTAAAAACAATGATTTAGTGCTTCCCTGGTGGCACAGTGGTTAAGACTCTGCCTGCCAATGCAGGGGACACGGGTTCGAGCCCTGGTCCGGGAAGATTCCCACATGCCGCAGAGCAGCTAAGCCTGTGCGCCACAACTACTGAGTCCGTGTGCCACAACTACTGAAGCCTGTGCACCTAGAGCCTGTGCTCCGCAACAAGAGAAACCACTGTAATGAGAAGCCTGCACACTGCAATGAAGAGTAGCCTCCACCTGCCACAACTAGAGAAAGCCCACGCGCAGCAACGAAGACCCAATGCAGCCAAAAATAAATAAAATAAAAGAAAGAAAGGAAGGAAGGAAGGAAGGAAGGAAGAAAATGCATGGTATTAAAAAAAAATTAACAAAACAAAACAAAAAACAATGATTTAAGGGTAACTGCCCTAAAAATGATTCTTTTAAATCTTTCAAAAATGATTCATTTAATGATTCTTTTAATGAAAGCTGCTATTTCATATAAAGCTTTAGTTCGGATCAACAGATGCTTAAAGAATATCTAAGGTACATATATGGGTACAGTTTCAGAAGATACTTACCAGTGATTATGCATCAGAAAGGAAGATAAATGTTAATACATTACAAGTATGGCTTAATTAACAATTTAATGCACACATAGTTTGTCATAACTGGACCTGTCAGGGAGGGCAAATTTCCCCCTCTACCCCAGTCTTGTGGCTGGACTAATAATAAAACTGATGCAAGACTGATTAACAGGAGAAAAAAACCCAAATTTTAATTTGTGCTCATGGAGCACTCATAGAAATAGGACCTAAGAAGTAGCCAAAGCAGGCAGCCACTGTACTTTTTGGACAAAGAAACGATAAATTTGTAAGAAATTGACAAGACAAAGAAACTTAGGTTTTGGCTGTTTAACTGGTGAAAAATCTAAACAGAGTTTGGGCTTGGGGTAATGAATTAAAGAAGTAACAAGGTTTGTTTTCACAGGCTTCTCAGCCTCAAATTCCCTGTCTCTGGCAATAGGGTATCCCTTCTATCTCCAGATGCAGGGAGGGCACCTTTCACATGAGAGATTTATTTCGTGCTTTCAGGAGGACAGAGGAGGGTCAGAGTTTCCTTCATCAGCTGCTTCTCAAGCAGCTTCAGTTCAAAATAATCAAGATGCCACTGTGGCATAGTTTGGGGAAGCCACCCTAAACCCCAGCACACCTATGATGGAAATTAAAGTAGATGTGAGATATAACTTGTATTGGGGGAATTTCAAAGGTAGGGAAAACAATTCCATAATTTATAATTTAAGATTTTCTTTAAGCTTGTGGTTAAAGACAAATTTTCATGTTTTCAATTGTGTTAAGATTTCCTCTATGAGTTTAACATGAGCATAGGGTTCTCTGCAGTGAAATGAATAATATGGGAATTTCTAATTTAATTGTGACCATTCCAACACATTTCCATTTACTTTTGAAAACTGATTTGTATTCATAAAACATCATATATCTCTTCATGTGATTTCTGGAATTATTCTCAGACCCTAACTTCTTTTTTTACTTTTTTAACATCTTTATTGGAGTATAATTGCTTTACAGTTGTGTGTTAGTTGCTACTGTATAAAAAAGTGAATCAGCTATACGTATACATATATCCCCATATCCCCTCCCTCTTGCATTTCCCTCCCACCCTCCCTATCCCACCCCTCTAGGTGGTCACAAAGCACCGAGCTGATCTCCCTGCGCTGTGTGGCTGCTTCCCACTAGCTATCTAGTTTACATTTGGTAGTGTATATATGTCCATGCCATTCTCTCATTTTGTCCCAGCTTACCCTTCCCCCTCCCCGTGTCCTCAAGTCCATTACTATGTCTGCGTCAGACCCTAACTTCTTAATGACTCCTGCCTTTCTTGTGCATAGTTGCTATTCTTATTGCTCCTTTATGCTGACACAGTTGAATAAAAATTATCATGGTGATAGGACTGGTTCTCTGTGCCTTAAGTAAATATTGAAAAAGGCCACACAGTACAAAAGGAAGGACATGCTAAAAACTTAAAAGTGGTACAAAGACAGATATGAGGACACATGGAATTCTATGAAGTAACTAGCTAGAATGGTCTAATATCTTTGAACAGTAATAAAATTATTTGTGGTGACAAAGGATTTGCCAAGATAGCAAAATGTTGTATGAAAGCCATATATTTAGTCAAAATATTTTTTAGCATTATAAAGTTAGAAATATGTAAAAAATGGAGAAAGAAAAGTTTATGATATAACTATACCCATTCAATATTCTTGTCTTAGAAGAAATCCTTCATTTAATGGAAGGTGAAAAAAACTACTGATTGTTTTAATTAAATAAAATTAATGCTGATTCAACTGCTATTTATGTTGTATATGCATATTCAAATAACTTTTTATTACTCTGCCCTATTTTTACCATTCATTTCAGGTATAGAAAGCCTAACATTTCAACATACGAATTTTCATTCAAACACATTGATATTTTTAGCAATATCCATGGAGTCTACATGATGAGAAAAACTTGTGGTGATATTATATTGAGGTGAGTTTTTCCTTTTAAAACTTTTTCTTTTTTTGGCTCTTTTGTTTTTTCAGTATGTAAATTACTTTTGAATAGAGGCCAAAGCCGACCTGCTTCATGCTAAATTTCAAACTATACTGAACAGAGCAATTGTGTGTATGTGTATACAATTAATATATTAATATGATATAATATTATATTAATACTATGTATACTTTTTTCTTTTTATCAGATAGAAAATATGTCTGAGTTTTGAGAGAATCTGGTAGATAGTATTAATTTTGTTTCTAGAACTTTAATTTGTCTAATAATTAGCTACTTATGAAGACTTTGAAAGACAATACACTTAGTGGCAGAGAGCATAGATGGAGACAGAGCTGCTGTGTTTGTACCCTGGCTCTACCACATACTATCTGATATGACCTTCAGCCAATTAGTAAAATTCTGTCTCATTGTTCTGACCTATAATAAAAGTTCATATACAATGGATTATTATAAGGATTAGGTAAATTAATACCTGTGAAGTGTTATTACTGGAACATTCTAAGTGCTGAATACTTATGCGTTATTATTAAATCTCCACTGTCAGTTTTCCTGGCTCCCTGACCATACAACCTGGCTTGCAGAAGTATCTCATATAGGTAGTGGATTTTTAAAAAATTAAATTTCAGTGCCTTTTGGCTGTCTATATATTTTCTCTTGCACCAATCCCCATCATTCCCTATTGTCTTATAATAGTCTATTGCACATACCAGTGTAAACGTATCAGTATTCACAACCTGTCCCCCGAGGCATTTAAGTTCAGAACCTTTTGATAAAGAGGTATATGTATCTGTTCTTGGGGACTTCCCTGGAAGTCCAGCGGTTAAGACTCTGCACTTCCAATGCAGGGGGCATGGGTTCGATCCCTGGTCTGGGAACTAAGATCCCACATGCCGTGTGGCCAAAAAAAAAAAAAAGATATATGTGTCTGTTCTTAACTGTCTTCACTGGTTTATAAGAGATTCTTTGTACCTTACTGTCATCAAATCCCTGGATCTGTTCTGCCTAGTGGAGCTGAATTATCTTTTCTATCAATCTGGTCTAATGAAACTTGAACCCAGAATACTCCAAAGACCGATATTTTTGAATTGTGAACTCAAGAATCTCCGTGAATATTATTTCTGTTTTCTCTCAAAATGTACATCAAATTGTAGGACAGGATTATCAACAGTATGGTCTAGTAATATAGTGACTGGCATCCTCTCAACTTCCTGAACATGGATATGAAAAGCAAGTCATGCAGGGGGAAGGCACTTCTTGACCACTGCACTCTACACTGGTGATGTAGTAGTGTCTTACTCTAGATAGTGTCATTCTAGTGCACCTTGTGTATGGAAACGTCTTGCTTCTAAATTCAGATTAAAGTTCTCATAGTGGCAAACCCTTTCCTTTGAGAAGGAGATGCCTGTTTTTCAAAGGAAAAGTATTAATTGGTCTACAGTAAAGTAAGCTTTAAAAAGTTTGTATTTGAATATTATCTACTGAATCAGAAAATGAAGATAATGAACAAATTGTAACCTATGAAATTATGCGAAAAACAAATTTGGGTTAGAAAGCAGTTAATATTAACATTAAGCACACAATACATGTATATCATGAAAATACTAAAATAATAATGGTTTAAAAACAGAGTCCAGAATAATATCCAGCCATTAAAAGTGACACTGCAGCTGTTTCTGCTTCCTGATATTACAGGATTGTGCTATTGGGATCAACCTTTTAGCCAAAAACAAGAAAAATGCTAGATAAAAAATAAACACAAAATATACTAACAAACCTTGTCCTAAAAATCACTAAAGTGCTGCAAATATAGTGGGAAACTTTAAGAATAAATTCTTGAGCTAAGACTGAATGTAGAGTGCTAAGCAGAATTTCACAGCAACTCTATTTTCATTGAGAGGTTTTTTTTTTAAAAAAAATAATAATACTGCACACTTAGGCTTCAGATTAATAGCCTTCATTTATGAGGGAGGGCAGAAATTTAGTTTTATGGTCTGTGCGAGGTGAGAAGTCTTATTGAGACACCTTACCCACCTCAAGCTGGGATCTCAAAGGCCACATATTCAGAGCAATGACACACTTTAGAGATGGTATCTGTGCTGAGTAGAATAGAGAAGAAAAATGAAAAGGAAAAAAAATCAAAAAAGTTGTTTTTATAGATGAGTCTTTGTGTACATTTACACCCTGGATACCATAGTCTGGATGGAGCAAGGAACCTCAAGTTGGGAACTACGTTTGAGATATTTCCACTCATAAGTGCCCACAGGTACCAGCCAGATGCAAACACAAGCCTCTTTGGAAGAGGGTACAGCATCATAGGAATCTGAAAACACACAATTTTTTTTCAAGGATAATGACTACCACACACTCATAGATAACTAGGCACACAAGGAAATAAGGTGATTGATTTAAGACCTGTACGAACAACAGACAGCAGCAGAGCCACAGAGACCCCAGATAATATAAGGAATATAAAAATCTTAGACGACTACATTTACTGTTTTTAAAAATACATAACTTTGAAAGTATCTTCAAATAACACAAAATAGATATAGACATAGGCTCAAAACAAACTCAGTCATACTTTCAGACGTAAAAATATTCAATAATAAAAATTAAAAATTTGATAGGTATTTTAGTAATAGCCTAGGTGCAGTGTCTTAGTTCCTTGAGGCTGCTATAACAAAAATACCATAAACCAGGTGACTTAAAAGCAACAAACATTCATTTCTCACAGTTCTAGAGGCTAGGAAGTCTAAGACCAAGGTATTGGCAGATTCAGTTTCTGGTGAAGGGTCACTTATTGGTTCGTAGACGGCCCCTTTTCACTGTGTACGTCACATGGTAGAGGGGACAAGCTAGCTCTCTGGGGTCTCTTTTATAAAGGCACTGATCCCAGTCATGAGGGTGTCACCCTCAAGCATACAGCAAAAGAGAAAATTAGTAAACTATTCTATCAAACAGAAGAGATTATTCAGAATTCAGCACAGAGAGACAAAGGGAAAATGCCAAAGGGAGGATAAGAGACACGCGAAGTTGTAACATGTTTCATTGGAGTTCAACAGGGAGCGAAAAAAATAAGATAGAAATAACATTTGAATAGATAAAAGTGATAATTTTTTAGAATTTATGAAAGACAATACTTCATGAAACCAAGGGACTTAATGAATTTTCAGTGAGATAAATACAAAGAAAGCCACATCTAGATATATCATAGTGAAAGTGCAGGAAACCAAAGACAAAGAAAAATCGTAAAAATAGAGGAAAAAGACAGTGGAATAATATGATAGAGAATCATTATTTTCAATGTAATTAAAGAATTATATACCCAGCAAAAATAACTTTCAAGTATGAGAGGAAAAAAGACATGTTCAGATAAAGAAACAAAAAATTGAGTTTTTCACCTGTAGAACATCTCTAAAGGTACTAAGTAATTTCCTTTAGACAGAAAAAAGTAACTCCAGATGAAAGATGTGAGATGTAAGAAGAAATGATAATCATAAAAGTAGCAAGTATGTGGGTAAATGTAAAAGACCATGTACTATATAAAAAAGAAATAATAATGTCTACTGAGGTTAAATAATAACATTAGAATTAAAGTGGTAGACAGGATTAACAGGTAAGTCAGGAGGGGGTCTAAATGGAGTTCAAATGATCTAACTACTTTATTACATAAGGAAGAAAAATGAAGGTTTTGATGCATTTTAGACTTTGATAAGTTAAGTATCAATATTATAATTTCTAAAGCAATCACAAAATTAGAAGCCAACATTTAACTTTCAAACTTGCAAAGGGAAAAAATTGGGATAATAAAAGGTATTAATTCAATCCAAAAGATGGCCAAAAAGGGAATATATATATATATATATA